>NC_057798.1:487041116-487198718 GCF_018294505.1 Triticum aestivum
CGGTACTCCTCGGGGACAGATCCTGTCGCAAAGGACATCGATACACAAGCATCACCAAACAATGTGCAACAATATGATGCATGCATGAAACATGGCAATATGAGTGTGTTGGGCTAATGCAACTAAAGCCAGAAGGGTTTGAACAAATTTGAATCAAAGATTCAAATTCCAAATTCAAATATGGCCTTTTAAAGTGCCTTTTCTTGTTCTGCTTAAAACATCAAGTTAACTTGTTTGATCATGCATGGAAATAGTACAGATGGATAGATTGGATTTTTCTGATCATTTTTCATATATAATTTGTCCAATTTGGAGTTACAGAATAAAAGTTATGAATTTTTGAAGTTTAATTAATATTCTGGAATTTCCTGATTTAATTTAAATCCAGAAATTCAATTACTGCGTCAGCCTGACGTCACAATGACGTCAGCAGGTCAACAGGGCTGGCTCGGGTCAAACCTGACGTGTGGGGTCCACACGTCAGTGACACAGGGGCTAATCCCGTGTTGACCCGGGCTGGTTAGCTTTGACTAAGCCCTGGGGCCCACTTGTCAGCGTCAGTAGGTGGGGGGGTTAGTGACTAATTAACTAGGCCACATCAGCCCGCCGGAGTTCTGGCCGGCGGCGACCATTAGCGCGGCGGCGAGAGTGATTTTGGTCATTTCGGCCACCAAACGGACCGCGGAGACCACCGGAGGGGAGCTGAGGGCAACCCGCAGCTCTTGGCGGAGCCCGTTGGGGTCGGGGTGGCCGGAGTCGACGGCGGCGAGCTCGGCTGCGGCCGCCGGGGTTCGGTCATGCACGGGAACGGTGTTGGAGCTCGAAGTCGAGCAATACGAGGCGCTAGGGATGCTCTACGGGGTTCTGTGAACTCGTTGGACTCGCCGGGGTGACCAAATGGTCACCGGAGCTGCATCGACGGCGAGCTCGGCGACGGCGGAGGTTCGGCCGTGGTGGGGAGGAAACTACGGTGAGGGAACGAGGGGAAGGAGAGGGGGAAACGGTGGCGTAGCTCACCGCGGTTGCAGCGGGCGTCGAAGCGGGCTCGGGGACGCGCTGGGGACGGCGAATTCGACGGCGACGATGGTCGGAGCCCGAAGAGGGGAACGGCGACGTGGCGGCGATGCAGGGCTTCCGGGGACCCGTGGAGCGGTGGGGAGGAAGAGGGAGTCGAGGCGGAGCTCCTGAGCTGGTCGGGGGAGCGAGGGGTGGTCGGAGACGGCGGCTATGGCGAACGGCGGCAACGGTGGTGTTCGGTCGGGCGGGAGAGAGAGCGAGGGAGAGCCGGGGAGAGTGAATGGGGTGTCGGCGAGGTCGGGGCGACGACCAGAAGACGATCCACGCGGCGCAACGGCGACCAGGGCGATGCAGAGAGGCTGGGTGGTGCGTGGCGAGCTCGGGCGCGCCATGCTCACCTCCCTGCCTGCTCTGGCAAGGGGAAGCAGCTGGCTGGCACGGGCCAGCACAGTGCTGGGCCGGCTGGGCTGGGCAGGTAGGTCCAGGTAAGTCTACTCCTTTTATTTAATTTTCTGTTTTCTGTTTTTATTTAATATATCTGCAACTTTGTTGAATTAAATAAAATACCTAGGCAACTCCAAAAATCACCAAACTACTCCTGGTCCATAGTTGGATTATTTCCAACATGAAACATTTTAGTTTGGAGATATTTGAGCATTTAAATATTTTATATTATTTTAAATGCCCAAATTCAAATATCTATGATTTAATTCAAAAACCCTAGATTGGCCTAGAAAAATGTGCACCACTTTTGGCAGAGGTTCTGAACCAAGGCAAAAATGATGGGCATTTTAGAAGGGCATTTCAGGTTCATTGAAAAATTATTTTAGTAACCCTAGTTGGTTTCAGAGGGGACTGGGGGTTCTGTCATCCCCATTTCAAGTTTCTGATGAAAGAGTAAACATGATGCAACACTCTAATGCATGACTAGCTAGGGTGTGACAACTCACCCCCACTCAAAAGAATCTCGTCCCGAGATTTGGGTTCCTCCGAGAAGAAGGCGGGATACTCGAGTCGAAGACGATCCTCCCTTTCCCAAGTTACTTCATCTTCAGAATGGTGCGACCATTGAACCTTGAGAAACTTGATATTATGACGTCGCGTGGTACGTTCGGCTTGATCGAGGATACGAATGGGGTACTCTCGATATGTAAGATTATCTTGGAGATCAAGCGTTTCGTGGTCCACTTCATGGATAGGATCCGAGAAGCAACGCCTGAGTTGAGAAACGTGGAAGACATCGTGAACTCTGGAGAGGTGCGGAGGTAGTTCCAACTGGTAGGCAACTTCTCCTCGTTTGGCAAGAATGCGAAAAGGTCCAATGTAACGAGGAGCCAATTTGCCTTTGATACCGAAACGATGGGTTCCCTTCAGAGGGGTGACCCGAAGATAAGCCTTCTCGTCAACCTCGAAAGTCATAGCCTTATGTTTTCGGTCATATTGACTCTTTTGACGGGATTGGGCTGTTTTCAACTTTTCACGAACGATACGAACTTGTTCTTCTGCTTCCTGAATCATATCCGGGCCAAAGAATTGTCTTTCCCCGGTTTCTGACCAGTTAAGGGGTGTTCGACATCGTCGTCCATAGAGAACTTCAAAAGGGGCTTTACCCAAGCTAGATTGATAGCTGTTGTTGTAAGCGAATTCGGCAAATGGAAGGCACTTCTCCCAGTCCATTCCGAAAGAGATAACAGAGGCTCGAAGCATGTCTTCTAGAATCTGATTGACGCGTTCCACTTGACCACTTGACTGAGGGTGGAAAGCGGTGCTAAAGGAGAGACGAGTTCCCATAGCATTTTGGAAACTTTCCCAAAATCGAGAGGTGAAAAGACTTCCTCGATCCGAATTGATTTCCAAAGGAACACCATGGAGGGACACTATTCGGGAGATGTATAAGTCTGCCAGCTGGCTAGCGGTTATACTCTCACGAACAGGTAAGAAATGAGCTACTTTGGAAAGACGATCGACCACGACGAAAATAGCATTATTCCCTCTTTTGGTCCTGGGAAAACCGGTAATGAAATCCATACCAACTTTATCCCATTTCCATTCAGGAATAGCTAAGGGTTGAAGGGTGCCAGCAGGCCGTTGATGCTCTGCTTTTACACGACGGCAGACGTCGCAATTGGCAATATACTGAGCAATTTCTCTCTTCATCCTAGTCCACCAGAAACTCTGGCGGAGATCCTGATACATCTTGGTACTACCGGGATGAATAGTGAGAGGAGATTCATGAGCTTCCTTAAGGATTAATCGCCTTAGGTTGTGCACTTTGGGAACTACTAGTCGATCCCCGAAGTACACGACTCCTTGATCATTAATGGAGAAACAATCCGCAATTCCTTTCTGAATGTTCCTCTTGATGCGGGAGATTCCCGGATCTACCTTCTGTGCTTTGATAATTTGATCCGTAAGGGTAGGTTTTGCCACCAAGGTGGAGAGAAAACCTTGAGGAACAATGTGAAGGTTAGGTTTCCGAAATTCCTCATGGAGAAGCGGTTGACTTTGTTGTAACATCAGATTGTTACAATAAGATTTACGACTTAACGCATCGGCCATGACGTTGGCTTTCCCCGGGGTGTAGGTTATGCCTAAGTCGAAGTCTGTGATCAATTCAACCCAACGTCTCTGCCTGAGATTCAAATCCGGTTGGGTGAAAATGTACTTCAGACTTTGGTGATCAGTGAATATTTCGCAACGATTACCGAGGAGGTAATGTCGCCAGGTCTTAAGTGCATAGACTACGGCTGCAAGCTCTAGATCATGGGTAGGATAGTTCTCCTCATGTGGGTGTAATTGCCGTGAAGCGTAAGCAATTACGTGTCGATCTTGCATGAGAATGCAACCTAGTCCTTGTCGCGAGGCGTCGCAGTAGATAACAAAGTTCTTGGAGAAGTCTGGCGGTACCAGCACGGGAGCAGAAGTCAGGCGTCTTTTCAGTTCCTGAAAACTGTGCTCACATTGTGGAGTCCATTCGAACTTCTTATCTTTCTTGAGGAGTTCGGTTAGAGGTTTAGCAACCTTGGAGAAATTCTCGACAAAGCGACGGCAATAGCTTGCTAAGCCTAGAAAACTCCGAACTTGCTTGACCGATTCGGGTGGAGTCCAATCAAGGACGGCTTGAACTCGCTCAGGGTTAACAGCAATACCTTTACCAGATATTACAT
The DNA here is from genome assembly GCF_018294505.1 of Triticum aestivum. NCBI lineage: Eukaryota > Viridiplantae > Streptophyta > Magnoliopsida > Poales > Poaceae > Triticum > Triticum aestivum. The sequence continues at coordinate 487,045,301 of NC_057798.1, forward strand.
GACCCAGATAGGTCACTTCTGACAACCAGAATTCACATTTAGAAAATTTGGCATAAAGGCGATGCTCTCGAAGTTTCTTCAACACTAGCCTTAGATGTTCGGCATGTTCTTCCTCGTTCTTGGAGTAGATGAGTATATCATCGAGATAAACTACGACGAATTTATCCAAATACTCCATGAAGATTGAGTTCATTAACCGAGAAAAGGTGGCTGGAGCGTTGGTTAAACCGAAGGACATGACGGTGTACTCGTATTGGCCATAGCGAGTAACAAAGGCCGTTTTAGGAATGTCCCCGTTTCTGATTTTGATTTGATGGTAGCCCAACCTCAAATCCATCTTGGAGAAGACTGAGGATCCAGCGAGCTGATCATACAGGTCGTTGATCCTGGGAAGTGGATATTTGTTCTTGATTGTGACCAGGTTGACAGGTCGGTAATCTACAACCATCCGGTCCGTACCATCCTTCTTCTTGACGAATAGGATGGGGCAAGCCCACGGAGATGAACTAGGGCGGATGAAACCCTTTTTCAAGGATTCATCGAGTTGTTTCTTAAGCTCGGCTAGTTCTAGGGGTGCCATCTTATAGGGTCTTCTAGCAATCGGAACGGTTCCTGGAATGAGGTCTATTACGAACTCAACATCCCTGTCAGGTGGGACACCTGGCAATTCCTCTGGAAAGACATCCGGGAAGTCACGGACTACCGGAACGTCCTCAAGGTCTGGCAAAGGGCTGGCGTTAAGAGAATATAATTGTCGCTTGGCTATTCGGGTCAAGACATTGACTATCTTCCCCGAAGGATGGGTGAGTTGAACAGTCCTAGAGAAGCAATCAATTTGGGCATGATGAGCTGACATCCAGTCCATACCCAGAATGATATTAATATCTGAAGATTTAAGGGCTATCAAAGATGCAAGGAAAACAAGTCTGTCGACTTGGATCTCATTTCCATAACTTACCCTAGAGGTCTGCCATCTAGACCCAGGGGTAGAGATTTCCATAGTGGATGGCAAGTCACAGAATGCAACGTTATGCAAACGAGCATAATTTTCAGATATAAAGGAATGAGAGGCTCCTGTATCGAAAAGAACAGATGCCGGGTGACAATTAACAAGAAGCGTACCGAGAACGACGTTGGGATCCTCTTGAGCTTCTTCGGCAGAGATACAGTTGACATGGCCACGTGAAGCGGTGACCGGTTTAGCATGAAACACTTTTCCTGTCGGCTTGCCACGGCCAACAGCTTTAGCAGATTGATTGGGGTTGGTCTGGGGACACTCACGCATATAATGACCAGATTCCCCACACTTGAAACAAGTCACGGAACTGGTACGTGAAGGAGCATTATTGGTTGGACCCCCATAGGGCTTGGCTGGAGCAGACTGTTGAGCGGGGCGAGGCGCCTGGAAAGATGGCCTCGGTGTGAACCTGGGTGGCAGGGCGGTGTTGGGTACCCACACGCGGCGCTTCTGAGGACCAGCACCGGATGAGGAACCCATGTCACGTCCATGCTTGCGTGTTGCGTCATAGTCAGTCTGACCAGTTTCAGCACTGATGGCTTTGTTGACAAGTTTCGAAAAAGATGTGCACTCATGCAGACGGAGGTCGCGGCGAAGCTCAGGACTAAGGCCCTTACGGAACCTTGCTTGCTTCTTGGCGTCAGTAGAGACTTCCTCAGTTGCATATCGGGCGAGCTTACCAAACTCCCTGCTATAGGCATCCACAGAAAGTCGGCCTTGGGTGAAACTGCAAAATTCTTCACGTTTATGGTCCATGAGACCCTCCGGAATGTGATGTTCACGGAAAGCCTCGCTGAATTCAGCCCAAGTTGTGACATGGCCCGCTGGGCGCATAGCTCCATAATTCTCCCACCATAGACTGGCGGGGCCTTCAAGATGATATGCAGCAAAGGTGACCTTGTCAGCCTCCGCTACCAGCGCGGAACGCAGTTTGTGAGAGATACTGCGAAGCCAGTCATCAGCGTCGAGAGGCTCGACGGAGTGGTGGAACGTGGGTGGATGCAATTTGATAAAATCACTGAGTGACACCACGTTAGCCCTCTGATGGTGTGCTGTATTCTGTTCAATACGCTCCAACAAACGGTTTGTCTCCCGCTTGTTTCTCTCAGCTTCCATCATCACCTCGGCTAGTGAAGGAGGATGAGGCAGATTTTCATTCCTGGCTTCACTGCCTTCGGCCTGCTCTTGGGAAGCAGGGTTAGCGCGCGTGTTGACCATCCTAGGTAAACAAGACAATGATTTAGTCAGGATGGTAAAATTCCGGCATAGGATATAGAATGTAAGGAATAACTCGGAATGCAAGATGATCATCCGTATGACATGGTAGATACAGAAACTGCTTCTTTATTCCATCGTCATACACACCATACAGGTTTAGTACAAGACCAAGCAAAGTACTAATACGGTGAAAAGAGGATTACATCTCATCGGAGGCATCCCAAGCTCCTATACATTATTTTTCTACATCTCCGGAAAGAGTACAAACTAGGTCATATCCCACAAGTCACGCAGGACGATAGATGACACAGCTAGTGCGAACTAGTGATACTACTACTAGCTCAGACCGATCCGTAGTAGTCCTCGTAGAAGTCACCTCCATAGCCTGGAAGTTCAACGTGATCATCCGGAAACAGACGGTCTCGCGGAGCTTGTGGACCATAGGGGCTAGGATGAGGCCTTGGACCAACAAACGGTGGCCTGCGGGGACCGCGAGGTGGGGTGATGCCTCCTACATCACGCCAAACCATCACGTCCGGCAGAGCAGATCTCACAGGATAGAGATCGCGCATATCTGAATATCCAGCTTGCACCGCCGGTGCGAACCGAGTCAAAGTGGCCCAGTGGTCAGCACGGGTATTGAAGAGCTCTAACCTTAAGGCCCGATTTTCACGGTCCTTATCCTCGAGCATCTCAGCAGTGGTGCGAGTCCGTGAATCCTCCTGAGTGGAGTCAGCGTAGATAGCCTGGAGACACCCTTGTGCTCCCGGAAGTGATCCTGGCATATACCGGAAGTCAGAGTCCCGAAATAAACCAGATCTGACTCGCATAATGGTCATCATAGAGTAGGCGGCATCCTGCACAGCCATCTCGATAGTAACCCCGAGTCCATAGGAGCAGTGAAGAGGCTCGGTAGATCCAGGATAAGATGGAAATATCCTGACAGTGCAGAGATACTGGCTTTGATTGAAGTCTCGGAATTGCTCTTCGACCGTGTACTCAGGATACCAACGATATCCAGCCTCAGTCATTACCCTGACCAACTTAGCAGTATGGCCGGGTACATCTAGGCATCGAGTCAGGCGAACCAGATTGAGGTCGCGAGTGGCCATCTGAAAGCACAATCATAATGCAAGGGCATTAGAATTTCTAGCAAAATTTCGGCAGCATAACAGCTGTAAATGCTCAAAAAGGATATTGAGACATTTGACAAAGGATTTCGTACACACTCAACATCATCACATCAAAGTTCTGGAACCATTCTAACAACATAATGTGGTAGTAGAACTGAACTAGGCTGGTAGCCATCAAACTTATAAGGTACTACTGATTAGTAACACGTGAACCTGATAGAGAGAACAGATCCTAATTCCTTAACCCCCGGTGGAAGAATGGACTGACTCAGATCAGAAAGTCATAAGGTATAAGGAGTAAAAAGAGCCTTAAGTTCCAACCCACAAACAATTCCCCTACATATAACTAAAGAATTTCTAGACTCAACATCGACCAGTTTGGCTTGGAGAACCTACAGGCAGTCCGGCTCTGATGCCAACGCAGTCAGGACCCCGACTCGATGTCACATCGATCTAGCTGGTAACACCTCATATCACTTTGCGGCCTCACGCACGGTATCCCCACGGGTGTCGTCTTACCTTTTCCCGGGACCGTTTGCGCCTTTTGGCTCACGTATATGATAATGTCGCTAGCATCCATATGATAGGGAGCCCGGGCTGACATGACTAGTCGTAAACCCAAAGTGGCACAGACTTACAGGGACAGGCATCCATGACCCAGCTTCGAACGTGTCAGTCATCAGCAAGTGGGTCCGGGCTGTAGCACTGGGCTAGCAGGACTCCGGTAAACCGGGCTGTAGCGGGCTAACAGGACTCCGGTACTCAAAGCGTGACATTTCCTCGAAGGGACAGACACAGGAACGAAGAAGGACACATGCCGGCCAGCCTAAGTGTTCCAGAGCAGTAGCAAGCTACCATGGCTCAGTGGTAACACTAGGAGACATTTCCCGGTAAGAGAGGCTACTAAAGATAAACAACTAGATAGTCAGATCCCACACATACCAAGCATTTCAATCATGCACACAATATGCTCGATATGTGCAAATACAACGAAGCATCACAACATGACTCTACGACACAAGTACTTTATTTAAGGCTCAGGGAGCCATACATATCATACACAAAGGTACGGGTCTCACGACCCAACATACAAGTCATACAGTCATACAAGCCAACAGCGGAAGTAACTTGTCTGAGTACAGACAACTAGTAAAATAAAAGAGGCTTGGAAAGCCTAGCTATACTACGTGGTCCTTCACAAGCTCAGGGTCACCACCTGGGTCTTTAGCCTACTCGTTGATGTCAACGTCTACATAGAACCCATCAGAAGGGGTTGCAGCGTCTTCTGTAAAAATGTAGATTATAGCAACATGAGTACAAAGGTACTCAGCAAGACTTACATCAGATCCTACATACATGCATGGTATCAAGAAGGGTTGGTGGAGTGATTGCAGCAAGCCAGCTTTGACTCTTGGCTAGACTATCCTACGATACTCCAACTTGAAATGGTTTTGCGCACACGAGTCCACTACTCACCACTTCAATACACTACCGGGGATCCACCTCCGTCTTCCTACGGAAGAGCCATCCTCGGCACTCACACTTATCTTGAGGCTTTTAGTAGTTTCCATTTACTTGTCTATGAACTGTATAGGCAACCAAGTAGTCCTTTACCGCGGACGCGGCTATTCGAATAGATCATGTTAACCCTGCAGGGGTGTACTTCTTCATACACGCTCTCACCACTTACCGTCGCTTACACGACATGTACTCGGCAACCTTCAAGCGGAAGCCCAACGTGGGTGTCGGCCACGACCTACCTAATCACCTAAGCCTCCAGTCCAGGTTTATCGCCTATCCAGGTTCCATCCGCAGGGAGTCCGGCCGAGGTTTCCCATACGGCCCCGAACGATGTGAACAGGGTTCCCGAGATACCTAACGGGTATTCGGTACACCCGGCCACGTACCTACCGCATCACAGCCCACCCCTACGGTCAGCGCTGTCCGCGGCCTCCAGTAGGCTACAAACACCAGAAACTACTTGCAACTCCTGGACGGAGAACTAGGGTGAATAAGAAGTCGAGAGGGTCCATTGGTTTCGGGCCCAATGCATGGTAGTAGCTGATTCTTAAATCACACATACAGATCTCAGTGCTTAAGGTCGGCTTCAATGAAACAACCCACCATGTACTCCTACATGGCCTCTCATCGATACCTTTACCAAATCGTGTTCACCACACCACTCTCATTACCGACATAATCATTTCACTCTAGCCCATCACCCAGATGAACCAGACCTGACACGACTCTAAGCATAGCAGGCTTAGCAAGGTAGGAACAACACATACATATGGCTCAATCAACTCCTACACATGCTAGTGGGTTTCATCTAGTTACTGTGGCAATGGCAGGTCATGCAGAGGAAATGGGTTCAACTACCGTAACACACAGCAGTTTGAATCGCGTTGTCTTAATGCAGTAAAAGAGAGCAGGAGCGAGAACATGGGATTGTATCGATATGATCAGATGGTTGGTTGCTTGCCTGATGGTTCGTTGCACGGATACGGTTCTTCGTTAGGGTAATCACGGTACTCCTCGGGGACAGATCCTGTCGCAAAGGACATCGATACACAAACATCACCAAACAATATGCAACAATATGATGCATGCATGAAACATGGCAATATGAGTGTGTTGGGCTAATGCAACTAAAACCAGAAGGGTTTGAACAAATTTGAATCAAGGATTCAAATTTCAAATTCAAATATGGCCTTTTAAAGTGCCTTTTCTTGTTCTGATTAAAACATCAACTTAACTTGTTTGATCATGCATGGAAATGGTACAGATGGATAGATTGGATTTTTCTGATCATTTTTCATATATAATTTGTCCAATTTGGAGTTACAGAATAAAAGTTATGAATTTTTGAAGTTTAATTAATATTCTGGAATTTCCTGATTTAATTCAACGCTGTCAGGACCCCGACTCGATGTCACATCGATCTAGCCGGTAACACTTCATATCACTTTGCGGCCTCACGCACGGTATTCCCACGGGTGTCGCCTTACCTTTGCCCGGGACCGTTTGCGCCTTTTGGCTCACGTATATGATAGTGTCGCTAGCATCCATATGATAAAGAGCCCAGGCTGACATGACTAGTTGTAAACCCAAAGTGGCACAGACTTACAGGGACAGGCATCCATGACCCAGCTTCGAACGTGTCGGTCATCAGCAAGTGGGTCCGGGCTGTAGCACTGGGCTAGCAGGACTCCGGTAAACCGGGCTGTAGCGGGCTAACAGGACTCCGGTACTCAAAGCGTGACATTTCCCCGAAGGGACAGACACAGGAACGAAGAAGGACACATGCCGGCCAGCCTAAGTGTTCCAGAGCAGTAGCAAGCTACCGTGGCTCAGCGGTAACACTAGGAGACATTTCCCGGTAAGAGAGGCTACTAAAGATAAACAACTAGATAGTCAGATCCCACACATACCAAGCATTTCAATCATACACACAATATGCTCGATATGTGCAAATACAACGAAGCATCACAACATGACTCTACGACACAAGTACTTTATTTAAGGCTCAGGGAGCCATACATATCATACACAAAGGTACGGGTCTCACGACCCAACATACAAGTCATACAGTCATACAAGCCAACAGCGGAAGTAACTTGTCTGAGTACAGACAACTAGTAAAATAAAAGAGGCTTGGAAAGCCTAGCTATACTACGTGGTCCTTCACAAGCTCAGGGTCACCACCTGGGTCTTTAGCCTACTCGTTGATGTCAACGTCTACATAGAACCCATCAGAAGGGGTTGCAGCGTCTTCTGTAAAAATGTAGATTATAGCAACATGAGTACAAAGGTACTCAGCAAGACTTACATCAGATCCTACATACATGCATGGTATCAAGAAGGGTTGGTGGAGTGATTGCAGCAAGCCAGCTTTGACTCTTGGCTAGACTATCCTACGATACTCCAACTTGAAATGGTTTTGCGCACACGAGTCCACTACTCACCACTTCAATACACTACCGGGGATCCACCTCCATCTTCCTACGGAAGAGCCATCCTCGGCACTCACACTTATCTTGAGGCTTTTAGTAGTTTCCATTTACTTGTCTATGAACTGTATAGGCAACCAAGTAGTCCTTTACCGCGGACGCGGCTATTCGAATAGATCATGTTAACCCTGCAGGGGTGTACTTCTTCATACACGCTCTCACCACTTACCGTCGCTTACACGACATGTACTCGGCAACCTTCAAGCGGAAGCCCAACGTGGGTGTCGGCCACGACCTACCTAATCACCTAAGCCTCCAGTCCAGGTTTATCGCCTATCCAGGTTCCATCCGCAGGGAGTCCGGCCGAGGTTTCCCATACGGCCCCGAACGATGTGAACAGGGTTCCCGAGATACCTAATGGGTATTCGGTACACCGTGCCACGTACCTACCGCATCACAGCCCACCCCTACGGTCAGCGCTGTCCACGGCCTCCAGTAGGCTACAAACACCAGAAACTACTTGCAACTCCTGGACGGAGAACTAGGGTGAATAAGAAGCCGAGAGGGTCCATTGGTTTCGGGCCCAATGCATGGTAGTAGCTGATTCTTAAATCACACATACAGATCTCAGTGCTTAAGGTCGGCTTCAATGAAACAACCCACCATGTACTCCTACATGGCCTCTCATCGATACCTTTACCAAATCGTGTTCACCACACCACTCTCATTACCGGCATAATCATTTCACTCTAGCCCATCACCCAGATGAACCAAACCTGACACAACTCTAAGCATAGCAGGCATAGCAAGGTAGGAACAACACATACATATGGCTCAATCAACTCCTACACATGCTAGTGGGTTTCATCTAGTTACTGTGGCAATGACAGGTCATGCAGAGGAAATGGGTTCAACTACCGTAGCACACAGCAGTTTGAATCGCGTTGTCTTAATGCAGTAAAAGAGAGCAGGAGCGAGAACATGGGATTGTATCGATATGATCAAATGGTTGGTTGCTTGCCTGATGGTTCGATGCACGGATACGGTTCTTCGTTAGGGTAATCACGGTACTCCTCGGGGACAGATCCTATCGCAAAGGACATCGATACACAAGCATCACCAAACAATGTGCAACAATATGATGCATGCATGAAACATGGCAATATGAGTGTGTTGGGCTAATGCAACTAAAGCCAGAAGGGTTTGAACAAATTTGAATCAAAGATTCAAATTCCAAATTCAAATATGGCCTTTTAAAGTGCCTTTTCTTGTTCTGCTTAAAACATCAAGTTAACTTGTTTGATCATGCATGGAAATAGTACAGATGGATAGATTGGATTTTTCTGATCATTTTTCATATATAATTTGTCCAATTTGGAGTTACAGAATAAAAGTTATGAATTTTTGAAGTTTAATTAATATTCTGGAATTTCCTGATTTAATTTAAATCCAGAAATTCAATTACTGCGTCAGCCTGACGTCACAGTGACGTCAGCAGGTCAACAGGGCTGGCTCGGGTCAAACCTGACGTGTGGGGTCCACACGTCAGTGACACAGGGGCTAATCCCGTGTTAACCCGGGCTGGTTAGCTTTGACTAAGCCCTGGGGCCCACTTGTCAGCGTCAGTAGGTGGGGGGGGTTAGTGACTAATTAACTAGGCCACGTCAGCCCGCCGGAGTTCTGGCCGGCGGCGACCATTAGCGCGGCGGCGAGAGTGATTTTGGTCATTTCGGCCACCAAACGGACCGCGGAGACCACCGGAGGGGAGCTGAGGGCAACCCGCAGCTCTTGGCGGAGCCCGTTGGGGTCGGGGTGGCCGGAGTCGACGGCGGCGAGCTCGGCTGCGGCCGCCGGGGTTCGGTCGTGCACGGGAACGGTGTTGGAGCTCGAAGTCGAGCAATACGAGGCGCTAGGGATGCTCTACGGGGTTCTGTGAACTCGTTGGACTCGCCGGGGTGACCAAATGGTCACCGGAGCTGCGTCGACGGCGAGCTCGGCGACGGCGGAGGTTCGGCCGTGGTGGGGAGGAAACTACGGTGAGGGAACGAGGGGAAGGAGAGGGGGAAACGGTGGCGTAGCTCATCGCGGTTGCAGCGGGCGTCGAAGCGGGCTCGGGGACGCGCTGGGGACGGCGAATTCGACGGCGACGGTGGTCGGAGCCCGAAGAGGGGAACGGCGACGTGGCGGCGATGCAGGGCTTCCGGGGACCCGTGGAGCGGTGGGGAGGAAGAGGGAGTCGAGGCGGAGCTCCTGAGCTGGTCGGGGGAGCGAGGGGTGGTCGGAGACGGCGGCTATGGCGAACGGCGGCGACGGTGGTGTTCGGTCGGGCGGGAGAGAGAGCGAGGGAGAGCCGGGGAGAGTGAATGGGGTGTCGGCGAGGTCGGGGCGACGACCAGAAGACGATCCACGCGGCGCAACGGCGACCAGGGCGATGCAGAGAGGCTGGGTGGTGCGTGGCGAGCTCGGGCGCGCCATGCTCACCTCCCTGCCTGCTCTGGCAAGGGGAAGCAGCTGGCTGGCACGGGCCAGCACAGTGCTGGGCCGGCTGGGCTGGGCAGGTAGGTCCAGGTAAGTCTACTCCTTTTATTTAATTTTCTGTTTTCTGTTTTTATTTAATATATCTGCAACTTTGTTGAATTAAATAAAATACCTAGGCAACTCCAAAAATCACCAAACTACTCCTGGTCCATAGTTGGATTATTTCCAACATGAAACATTTTAGTTTGGAGATATTTGAGCATTTAAATATTTTATATTATTTTAAATGCCCAAATTCAAATATCTATGATTTAATTCAAAAACCCTAGATTGGCCTAGAAAAATGTGCACCACTTTTGGCAGAGGTTCTGAACCAAGGCAAAAATGATGGGCATTTTAGAAGGGCATTTCAGGTTCATTGAAAAATTATTTTAGTAACCCTAGTTGGTTTCAGAGGGGACTGGGGGTTCTGTCATCCCCATTTCAAGTTTCTGATGAAAGAGTAAACATGATGCAACACTCTAATGCATGACTAGCTAGGGTGTGACAGGTCTTCAGAGCCGATGCAGGCTTGTGCGACATATTCGAGTAGAACTGACATCCCTCGCACTTATCCACTATCTCCTTTGCCATCTCATTCGCCTTTGGCCAGTAAAATCCGGCTCGGTATGCTTTGGCCACGATGGTCCGAGAGGACGCATGATGACCACAGGTCCCCGAGTGGATATCATTGAGGATGAGTCGACCTTCTTCTGGTGTTATGCACTTCTGACCAACTCCAGTCGCGCTTTCTCTGAATAATTGTCCTTTGATTACGGTAAAGGCCTTAGATCGACGGACGATCTGTCGAGCCTCTTCCTCATCCTCCGAAAGCTCTTTTCTCAGGATATACGCGATATATGGAACTGTCCAGTCGGGAATGACCACCAAGACCTCCATGATCAAGTCGACCACCGCTGGGACTTCAACCTCAGTCGGATCTGTGGCACTCTTGGGCTGTGGAGCTTCTTCGGTGAAAGGATCTTCTTTGACTGACGGAGTGTGTATATGCTCCAAGAACACACCACTCGGAATGGCTTCTCTCTTGGAACCTATCTTTGCTAGATCATCAGCTGCTTGATTTTTTAGTCGGGGTATATGATGGAGCTCCAACCCCTCGAACTTCTTTTCCAGCTTCCTCACTGCACTGCAGTATCCAGTCATGGCTGGGCTTCTCACGTCCCACTCCTTCGTCACTTGGTTTACCACTAAATCCGAGTCGCCATAGACCATCAGGCGACGGATGCCGAGTGAAATGGCCATGCGCAATCCATATAAGAGGGCCTCATATTCTGCCTCATTGTTGGAGGAATCAAAGTGAATCTGGAGTACATATCTGAGCTTATCTCCTCTGGGGGAAACCAGGACAACCCCAGCACCGGAACCATTCAACATCTTAGAGCCATCAAAGAACATGGTCCAATGCTCCGAGTGAATTTCAGTCGGCTGCTGCTGTTCAATCCACTCGGCGAGGAAATCTGCTATTGCCTGGGACTCAATGGCTTTCTTTGCCTCAAACTTGATATCAAGGGGAAGAAGTTCAATCGCCCATTTGGCCACTCGACCAGTTGCATCTCTGTTGTGCAAAATCTCTGATAGTGGAGCATCGCTGATGACTGTGATGGAATGATCAGAGAAGTAATGAGCAACCTTCTTTGTGGTCATGTATATTCCATACACAAGCTTCTGATAATGAGGATATCTCTGCTTGGATGGAGTCAAGACTTCAGACAAATAATACACTGGGCGCTGAACTTTGAGAGCTTTTCCTTCTTCTTCCCGCTCGACCGTAAGCATAGTACTGACGACTTGTCCTGTGGCTGCGATATAGAGCAACAGAGGCTCTTTGCTGATTGGAGCAGCAAGCACCGGCTGGGTGGAGAGCAGAGCTTTTAGCTCGGCAAACGCTGCATCAGCTTCTGGAGTCCACTCGAACTTGTCTGCCTTCTTCATCAGTCAGTAAAGAGGCAATGCCTTTTCACCGAGTCGTGAGATGAATCGACTTAATGCGGCCAAGCATCCAGTAAGTTTCTGGACATCGTGCACTCGCACAGGGCGTTTCATTCGGAGAATAGTGCCGATCTTCTCTGGATTAGCGTCGATTCCTCGTTCGGAAACGAGAAAACCGAGTAACTTGCCACCAGGAACTCCAAATGTGCACTTTGATGGATTGAGCTTGATATCATACCTTCTGAGGTTGGCAAATGTTTCGGCGAGATCAGCGAGCAGGTCGGAACCTTTTCGTGACTTGACAACGATATCATCCATGCTTCCACATTCCGACTGATTTGAGTGAGTAGACACTTCTGAATCATTCGCATAAATGTGGCTCCGGCATTCTTGAGGCCGAACGGCATGGTGATATAGCAGAAGCACCCGAATGGAGTGATGAAAGCTGTTTTTACCTCGTCGGGTCCGTACAGACGGATCTGGTGGTACCCGGAATAGGCATCTAGAAAAGATAATCTCTCGCATCCCGCGGTCGAGTCAACAATTTGATCTATGCGAGGGAGAGGAAAATGATCTTTCGGGCAGGCCCGGTTGATGTGCTTGAAATCAATGCACATTCGGAGCGACTTGTCCTTCTTAGGAACCATGACGACATTAGCGAGCCACTCGGAGTGGTATATCTCTCGGATAAATCCTGCTGCCAACAGTCGAGCCACTTCCTCACCAATGGCTTTTCTCTTCTGGACGGTGGACCGCCGAAGATGCTCTTTGACTGGTTTTGCAGATGAGTCGACTCTTAGGCGATGCTCAGCCAGTCCCCTGGGAACACCTGGCATGTCAGCGGGCTTCCATGCAAAAATGTCCCAGTTCTCACGGAGGAACTGGATGAGCGCTTCTTCCTATTTTGGGTCGAGTGTTGTGGAGATGCGGGTCGGAGCTGCATCGGGGTCGGTCGGGTGAATGTGAACAGGCTTCGTCTCACCGGACGACTGAAATGCAGACTCTGTGGCGGGTTTCTTGGATCGCAGCAAGTCACTCGGATCTGCGTTTTGCTTGTATTCCTCGAACTCGACCGCTGTCACCTGGGAATCGGCAATCTTTGAGCCTTTCTGAAAGCACTCTTCTGCCTTTTTCCGATCACCGGTGACAGTGATCACTCCTTTGGGGCCGGGCATCTTCAATTTGAGGTACACGTAACATGGTCGAGCCATGAACCGTGCGTAAGCTGGTCTCCCCAAAATGGCATGATATGCACTCTGAAAATCCACGACCTCAAACGTCAACTTTTCTTTGCGAAAATGTTTCGAATCACCAAACACCACGTCCAAAGCTATTTGGCCGAGTGACTCGGCTTTCTTCCCTGGTATAACTCCATGAAAGCTCATGTTACTAGTGCTCAGTCGGGACATCGGAATGCCCATTCCTTTCAGTGTGTCTGCATACAACAAATTCAGCCCGCTTCCATCGTCCATCAGCACTTTTGTCAGTCGAGTGCCTTCGACAACTGGATCGACCACCAAGGCTTGCCTCCCAGGGGTGGCAATATGAGTCGGGTGATCAGATTGGTCGAATGTGATGGGTATTTGGGACCATTTCAGATAATTTGCTTTTGCTGAGGCAACCATGTTCACCTCTCGGTTAATGACTTTCAATCGACTCTTGCTTTCCACATCTGCAAAGATCATCAGAGTGGAGTTGATATGCGGATATCCTTCCTCACTGTCGTCCTTGTCTTCGGCCTTGTACGACTCCTTCTCCTTGTCCTTAGAATGTTTTCCCTGAAACTGCTGGATCAGGAGTCGACATTGGCGAGTGGTGTACTTCGGGTAGATGATATTCCCCTCTTCGTCTTTCTTCGTGTGGATGTGACATGGAATATCCATTACGTCATTTCCTTCTTTATCCTTTACCTTCTTAGGGTTCCAGGATCCTTTTGGTTTCCCCTTAAACTTTCCCTGAGTCACGGCCAGAGCCTCTCCAGGAGCTGCTGGTTCAGCCTTCCGCTTTTGTTTCCGACTGGTGTTTCCCTTTTCCGACTGGGTCGGCTTGTGCTTGCCGCTTCGGAGTCGGTCTTCTTCTTCGCCGTTGGCGTACTTGGTAGCAATATCCATCTCTGAATATACTCTCTGAGAGTCTCATTGGTCTTCTGCACGCAGACTTGCAACTCTGTCAGCCCAGCTGGTCGCTTGCAAGTTCCTTCAAATGTTCTGACGAACACTCGGGACAGATCTTCCCAAGTGTAAATGCTGCTAGGAGGTAATTGAGTCAACCATGCCCTGGCAGAACCTTCCAGCATGAGGGGCAAATGCTTCATGGCCACCTCGTCGTTTTCACCACCAATCTGAACCGCCACTCGGTAGTCCTCGAGCCAAGTTTCAGGCTTAGACTCGCCAGTGAACTTGCTGACTCCTGTTGCCAACCTGAAATTGGGAGGGATAACTGCGGCTCTGATAGCTCTGCTGAAACATTCAGGACCAGAAACATGCACTCGACTGCTTGTGGGCGCATCTCTATCGAGTCCACCTCGATGGGCTCTGTTCCGGTCGACCAAACCTTGCACGATAATGGACCGCGCGTCGAAGCCTGGTTCTCTGGGGTCGACTGGAACTCTTCGCCCCGCACTGAGCTGACGCCTGTCATCTTGCTGCCGAGGAGTGTAAGACCCACCCCTCGGAGGGGAATTGGGCACTCAACGCCTATCATCTCGGTCGAGTCGGTCACCATATTGGTCTCGCCGATTCTCGCGCCCTTCACGCCGCGGAGGCGATCTGGGGCTGTGAGCCGACTGAACCGTATTCGCAGCGACGGATCGACTGTGAATTCTGTTGCGCGACTGCGACACGGCCGAATTTTGATCTCCTGCTGCCCGGTGCAGATCCCTGATCTGCATCAAGCCTCTACCAGCTTCCGACTGAGAAGGCTGGATAGACTCTGCTATACGGGTCGCAGCTGCTAAATTCTGGATTGGGGTTCGATATACCTGAGTCGGCGGGAAGAGTTGACGTCGACTGTTGTCGAGAACTCGTTGCCGCGCGCGCTCGTCGAGTGCTCGCTGAAGATTCTCCAGTCGAGTGCGTTCAGCCAAGTTGGCCAAACGTGCCTCCTCCAAGGCGCGAGCCTCGGGGGTTTCTCCTGTGATGGGCGTACGCAGGGCATCCACGTTCCTGCGGCGAAGTTCCTCTCTTTGCAGAGAGTCGAGTGACTCGGGCTGGTACTCTTCGTGGTCTCGTGCGGGGTCGCCTCCGTCGCCTGCTCCACCATCACGGGCGAAGCCAGGGGGACTGCGGGGCCCGTCGACCATCAGGATTTCCGCCGCTGGATCACTGCTATCGCACTCGGATGCAGTCTCTACGGAGCCAGTCGACAGATCGAACAGGCCGTAGAGAGATTCGTCGGGCTCGATTGCCGCAACATGAGAGGTGGCCGTCTGGCGAGCCACCGCGTGCCTCACCCACCGCTGAAGCCTCGACCGGCCCGAGCGCTTGCGCTGGCGGGAGACCGGGAGGGTGGACGATGGAGGAGTCGGCCGATACGGGGTCGACGGTTGCCGCAGCAGAACGCCGCGGACACATGCGCGAAAATGCGTCGCACCGCGGACGGGGAGCGCATCAACGTCGAGTGGAGCCTCCTGGAGCCAGGCGGAGTCGTCGGCGATGAAGGTGAGAGCACCGAGACGGATCTCTCGACCCTCGACCAAAACTCCAGCAGCCACCATCATGAAAGTACTCGGAAGAATCGCAACTTCTCCACAAAATTGCTAAAACACCTGCCCCACGGTGGGCGCCAACTGTCGTGGTTCTAAGCCTGACAGTAGAGTGGGGGTAGGTATGGAGAGGCAAGGTCCTAGCTATGGAGAGGTTGTAAACACAAGGGATGTACGAGTTCAGGCCCTTCTCGGAAGAAGTAATAGCCCTACGTCTCGGAGCCCGGAGGCGGTCGAGTGGATTATGAGTATATGAGTTACAAGGTGCCGAACCCCTTGACCTGTGGAGGGGGGTGGCTTATATGGAGTGCGCCAGGACCCCAGCCAGCCCACGTAGGAGAGGGTTTAAGGTGAATTAAGTCCGGGGCGTTACTGGTAACGCCCCACATAAAGTGTCTTTACTATCATAAAGTCTACTTAATTACAGGCCGTTGCAATGCAGAGTGCCTCTTGACCTTCTGGTGGTCGAGTGAGTCTTTGTGGTCGAGTCCTTCAAGTCAGTCGAGTGAGTCCCTCGTTGGTCGACTGGAAGGTGACCTCTTCCAAGGGTGTCCTTGAGCAAGGTACTTAGATCAGGTATGTGACCCTACCCTAGGTACATGACCCCATCACCGACCATCATGGGCGGATGCAAAATTGGAGCGGCAACGACCGTCGAGGTAGCGGAGGGGGCGGTGGGGTCGGGGTGGCGGAGCGATAGCAGTGGCCTTCAGCGGGATGGAGATCCGTCCAGACACATGAGTGAAACGACCATGGGCGATCATCCCGGGGCAGTCACTTGTTAGAGTCAGCGTCTTGGTTGGGGTTGTGTGGCGACGGCGATGTCCCTTAGCAGGAATAATGTCTCCCACGTTCTATCCCCGTCCTAATGGTGCGTCTAGCATCGTTGGAGGGTGTGTGGAGATTTGTCTCCGTCGGATCTTGTGGAATTCGGTCGGTGCTGGTCTTCAATGGATCTATTTGGATCCGATCTTCGTCTGTCTTCGTTTAGGTGTTTACAGGCTTGATCCTTCTGATCTACGACTTTCTTCATTGGCGATGGTTGCTACTCTAGTGCGCTGGTCCTATGAGGTCTTAGCATGACGACTTCCCAGCTGTCTACTACAACAAGGTTTGTCCGGCTCCAGTGAGGGAGAGGCGATGATGGCGGTGCGCCTTCGGCTCGCTCCAGTGCGAGTAGTCGTCGTTAGATGGCCATCGGACATGGTTGTAATTTTTATTATCTCTATTGTTCTTTGTACTGCCATGATTGAAGTTGAATAGATTGAAAGTTTTTCGAAAAAAAGAAAGTGTTGTACATTTACGACCCTTTGTGTTGTATTTTAGGCTGTTGAAAGTAACTATAATTGTTTGTGGTTGGGTAATTGTTGGAGGACGTTGTTTGCCTCTTCGTGTCAAGAAAACGTCTCATGCTACATTAAGAAAAACGCCTCGTGCTTAAAAATAAGGCAGCTGTTGGAGATGCTGTAATCGATGCCCAGTGGCCTAGAGCGGATGTAATCAAGGAGAGCTTTCCTTTTCGGTTCCTCGTTTTTCCTTTTAAGTTAATATGTTCACATGGATGGATGCAAGCAAGGAAGTGGTTGGTTGCCTTGCTTTGCATTGCAGTTTCAGCCAGCTGTGCACTTGTGCTCCTTCGGGCCTTGTCGGCTCTTTTCTTGTTTCACCGTCGGCATGCTGTTTTCTTTCGACGACTTCGGTTCCATCGTTTTCTGTTCTAGACTGGATGGCGATTGGGCCCGTGAATTATGGAGGGCCGGCCGCTGACTGGCATGCATGCATGGCGGAGAACGCTTCTTTGGTTCGCCGGCCGTGGCTCTTGGTCGTCGGTGGATCATGGATGATGGATGTGATCACACATTCACACGGGTCAGTCCTCAACTCTATCGTCAGAAAATTCACCACTTGTTTGAGAATGCAGCAATCCGCATTGAGATGCATTACTTTGAACGCTGGGGCATGGGTGTACTATTCCAGTACCGTGTTCAGCTATGACGAGGTCGGCTTCCAAGTTTCGGTGACATTGACAGAGTCCGGTTTCTAGTTCCCACATACCAACCGGTTTATACCCGTTAAGGGCACCCGTAACCGTCTGGACTGCACAATTCAAGCATGTTTAGCCATCCAACACAGGGCTGTATCGACCTGCCGAACGGTCCGGACATACTTTCTTCGGCAAATCCGAGACAAACTGCAGGAAGGGGGGAGGCTTCGCGTGAGTCTGAACAATAGCCACATAGGATTCAGACACCTGGGCCCACGCCTCCATCCTCCCGTCTTCTTTCCTTCAGTTTTTTCTCTTTTGCCTTCGTTACCGCTCCATCACCTTGACCGCCTCACCACACCCCTGTCGAAACTTGACGAGTCCGTCACCTCCAATGGTACACCCGGGCTCCATGCCTTTTCACACCTCTCCTCCGACCGCCGCGCAGGTACCATCCGTCCTACGTTCTCACCATGCCCGACAACTGTTCGGTGAATTGCTCGAGCTAAATTTTTTGTCCCTTCTTCTTTGAAGCAATGTATTCAGATAAGGAGTACATACGAGCACTATGTTGAGTCGTCCGACTAGTCCGACGAGGAGGACTACACGGATGAGACGATGATGATGCAAACGGCGCTTGCAAACGCGGGGTGTGCACAGGAGCATGTTCTCAGTTTCAAGGGATCGATCAAGGGTCACCGAGTGCTCATCCGCAACCAGGTGCGCGGCCATTTGACGTTGATGGACGACTACTTTGTCCATGATGCCCTCTTCACTAACAATTTCGCCGACGCTTTTGTATGCGCAAAAGTATCTTCGCTCGTCTCTACCATGACATCCGGTCTTTTGATGACTAATTCATTAAAGAAGGACGGCGTGGTAAGGATTGGGTTTGTCTGGTTACCAGAAGTGCACGGCCGCACTGCAGATGCTTGCATATAGTACGACCGCTGATTCGTGGGACGAGTACCTACGGATGTCTGAGAGCACATGCGGAGATGCCATGGTCAGGTTTGCAACTGTCATGGTCGAGGTGTTTGGACCTCAGTACCCGACAAAACCAATTATGGCAGACATCGAGAGGATCTTGACAATATCGGAAGCAAGAGTGTGGCTAGGTTTGCTCGAATCCCTTGACTGTATGCATTAAAAATGTAAGAATTGCCCGAAAGCTTTACATGGGCAATATCAAGGTCGTGTTAAGATGGCAGTTGCATCACATGATATTTGATTATGTTTTCAAAATTAGAACTACTACTACATTTGAACATTTGAACTATTTTAGACTATATATGCGGCTATTTGAACGTGCGGACTTCAAAAATATTGAGATCGAATGTATGGGTATAGTGTTGGATGGTTGGCTCACGTATGTGTGCCCGCGGGTTGGTCCTATGTCCGCAGACGGATATAGGAGGGGCAAAGTTGAAGATGCCCTAATAAACCACCATTCGAGCCTTACTCGAAGCAATACGTTTTCATTGCCTGATTTAGTTACTCCCTCCGTCCCATAATATAAGAGCATTTTTGACAAGTGGGACAGAGGTAGTAGTGAAGGCCGAAACACATTCACTCGCTGGGGGAAGTATGTGTTGCCTGATTTACTAGTACTAGTTAGAGCATCTCTAGCCGCGTCCCCAACAGGCCCCCAATACATTTTTAGCGCCAACGCTAAAAGATGACTCAGTCGCGTCCCCAGGAGCACAATTTTCGCCGATTAGGGCCGTAACTGGCGCCGACAGACCCAGGTCGAACCCAGGCCGAACTAGGCGCGTTGGGGGCGCCCGGGGGTGTGATGACCCACAAGTATAGGAGATCAATTGTAGTTCTTTCAATAAGTAAGAGTGTCGAACCCAACGAGGAGCAGAAGAAAATGACAAGCGGTTTTCAGCAAGAAAATGTCTGCAAGCACTGAAATTATAAGTAACAAGAGTTTGATAGCAAGATAATTTGTAACGAGCTAGTAACGGTAATGGTAACAAAAGTGCAGCAAGGTAGCCCAATCCTTTTGTGGCAAAGGACAAGCCAAAACAGTCTCTTATGATAAGCAAAGTGTTCTTGAGGGTACACGCGAATTTCATCTAGTCACTTTCATCATGTTGGTTTGATTTGTGTTCGCTACTTTGATAACTTGATATGTGGGTGGACCGGTGCTTAGGTGTTGTTCTTACTTGAACAAACCTCCTACTTATGATTAACCCCCTCGCAAGCATCTGCAACTACGAGAAAAGTATTAAGAAAAAAATTCTAACCATAGCATTAAACCTTTGGATCCAAATCAGTGTCTTACGGAATAGCGCATAAACTAGGGTTTAAGCTTCTGTCACTCTCGTAACCCATCATCTAATAACTACTCCACAATGCATCCCCTTAGGCCCAAATATGGTGAAGTGTCATGTAGTCGACGTTCACATGACACCACTAAGGGAGTCACAACATACATACCATCAGAATATCGAACACATATAAAGTTCACATGATTACTTGCAACAAGATTTCTCCGGTGACATCGAGAACAAAAGTAACTAGTCATAAATGATAATCATGCTCAAGATTAGAAGGGTATTAAATAGCATAATGGATCTGAACATATAATCTTCCACCAAATAAACCATCTATCGAACGGTCTGGACATACTTTCTCCAGCAAACCCGAGACAAACTGGGGGAAGGGCGGAGGATTTGCATGAGTCCGAACAGTAGCCACATAGGATTCAGACACCCGGGTCCATGCCTCCATCCTCCCGTCTTCTCTCCTTCAGTTTTTCTCTTTTACCCTAGCTGCCACTCCATCACCTTGACCGCCTCACCACACCCCTGCCAGAGCTCGACGAGTCCATCACCTCCAACGGTAAACCCGGGATCCACACCATTCGCTCCTCCGGTTCTCACCATGCCCGACAACTGCTCGGTGAATTAAACAAGCTAGAAAAAATGTGTCCCTTCTTCTTTAAAGCAATGGATTCAGATAAGGAGTACATATAAAAGCACTATGTTGACTCATCCGACTAGTCCGATGAGGAGGACTACATGGATGAGACTGTGATGATGTAGACGGTGCTTGCAGACACGGGATGTGCACAGGAGCATGTTCTCAGTTTCAAGGCATCGATCAAGGGTCACCGAGTGCTCACCCGCAACCAGGCGCGCGGCCATTTGATGCTGATGGATGACTACTTTGTCCCTGATGCCCTCTTCACTAACAATTTTGCCGACGCTCTCTTATGCGCAAAAATGTCTTCAATCGTCTCTAACATGGCGTCCGGCCTTTTGATGACTACTTCATTAAAGAAGGACGGTGTGGTAAGGATTGGGTTGTCTGGTTACCAAAAGTGCACAGCCGCACTGCAGATGCTTGCATATGGCACGACCGCTCATTCGTGGGATGAGTACCTACGGATGTCTGAGAGCACATGCAGGGATGCCATGGTCAGGTTTGCAACTGCCATGGCCGAGGTGTTTGGGCCTCAGTACCCGACAAAACCAATTATGGTGGACACTGAGAGGATCTTGACAATCTTGGAAGCAAGAGCGTGGCTAGGTTCGCTCGAATCTCTTGACTATATGCATTGAAAATGGAAGAATTGCCCGAAAGCTTTACACGGGCAATATCAAGGTCATGTTAAGACGCACACCATCAGTCTTGTAGCAATTGCATCAATGATGTTTGATTTCTTAAAAAATAGAACTACTACTACATTTGAACACCTAAACTATTTTAGACTATATATGTGGCTATTTGAACGTGTGGACTTCAAAGAAATTGAAATCGAATGTATGCGTGTAGTGTTGGATGGTTGGCTCCCGTATGTGTGCCTGCGGATTGGTCCTATGTCCGCAAACGGATACGGGAGGGTCAAAGTTGAAGATGCCCTAATAAACCACCATTTGAGCCTTACTCGAAGCAATATGTTTTCTTTGCCTAATTTAGTTACTCGCTCCTCCTATAATATAGAAGTGTTTCTTATATTATGGGACAGAGGTAGTAGTAGTGAAGGCCGAAACACATTCACTCGGTGGGGGGTAGTATGTGTTACCTGATTTACTAGTACTAGTTAGTACCCAAGGACTTTAAGTAGGTGTTGTGCCAATGTTTGTGTGGTGGTGTAACATTGCAACTTTTCAATTTGGATGTTAATAGAAGCATATCGTTATTTTCATGCATATTTGGATTTTCTATTTTCATTTGAAGTACAAAAGCTATTTGGGGGATTTATGTAAATCGAAAAAACAATTTAGGGAGTTATTTAAAATCCCAAAATTCATTTATAAAAAAAATTAAATGCATCTTGGGCTGGAAATATTTTCTGAGCTCATAATAATATTTAAAAAATTCAATTTGTGTGCTTTAATAAAAAGGAAAGGAATGAAAATTTAAAGGCTAAACGGGTCATAGCCCGATAGCTTTTTTAGAACACCATATAGTTTTATTTAAACGATGTTTTTAGGGATATGGATTTTCGTATGTCGAATAGGGCATTTCGGTGCCTAGGCTCATCTCCACCCGGTTAGAAAAAAATCATAAAAAAATCCGTTTTTTTTGTGCGGTAGAAAATTTGATGCGCGTGGCCCGCTCCAAATTTCAAGTCATTTGGACATCTGAAGGGCTCTCAGCAAAAAAGACAAATCGTGCCAAAATAGTACATGAACAGTAAACATTTTTACAGACCCCCAATTTGTCTTTTTTGTTGAGAGCTCCTCAGATGTCCAAATGATGTGAAAATTGGAGTGGACCTCACGCATCAAATTGTCTACCACGCAAAAAAATTTGGAATTTTTTGAAATTTTCTAGTATTTGTTTTGATTATTTTTGTCAGCACGGGTGCAGAGATGGTGTCGGTGTACTAAATTAGTGGTCCCTTAGTACCCCACACTTGTGCACAAGCAGTTGTAGCCCTCTGAACGACAAGGCCTTGCCGGAGGATAACGCGACCCAAGCCTCAACTCTTGGACACCAAGACCATGCAGAAGGCCTCCAGGCAGGTGATCGAGAAGTACTAAGTTAGTGCTGAAGATCAAGACTCCAGTTGTCGGTAAGCTTCGCTCCGGCAAGCGAAGATCCGACAAGCTCCGTGCCGGAAAGTTCTCCCTCTCTCCCTTCGGCTGCTCCACCTCATCGACCAGCTGATGGCTTGTCAAGATTAGGTGTCGAACGGGCAGGCAGCCTGAAGGGAGTCAACAGGACGCGTGTCGGCACGAGCATGTAGATCAACTTTATTGACACCCGTCTGGTGGACGTGTCAATGAGATAGGCTAATCCACGTCGATGACAAAGAAGGAAAGACGTCTTTTGCCAAAGGATGGCCGCCATCTTACGGTGCATTAAATGCCCTTATCCTACTCCGATAGGATTAGCTTGGATAGCATCGAGACCACTATTCACATGCATGTAATGACCATGTTGCCACTATGGTGACCCCTTTTTGTCTATAAAAGGAGGCCCATGCTTGGCACGGGTCGACACCCTGCTCACGCTTACACAATAGTTGCACCTTGCTCACATTTTTCGGCAAGCCGCGCTTGTAACTTGAGCCGTAAGTCAAACCACCCAAACACAGGAGTAGGGTTTTACGCCTCCATGATGACCCAAACTTGAGAAATCCTCGTGCGTGTACCACTGGATTCGCTCTCTGTGCTCATCGACCACCCCAGTCGAACTGCAAAGGGATCTTGGCCAGTCCCATAGATCATCATACTCTGACATCTTTGGCGCGCCAGGCAGGGGGGGTCACTTGTGCGTATCCACTTCAGCAGTTCTCGTGCAAGTTTAGCCATCTTCTTCATCCGTGGCGCCGAAGAAGACGCGGTGGTGGGTGCACCATTGGGCTCCAAGCTGTCGGTCCAAACGCCTCTTGTGGGTGGGATTGGTAGTGAGCCCTCTCCACACCCTTCCAGCTAAAAGAGTCGTACTCACTCTGGCGGAAGCCAAGATCCGCACGTTGCTATGTCAAGAGGCGACTCTGCGGTCCCCAAGGTCGCTGTGGCTGGCGGCCGCTCGCACCAAGGCCTCGACACCTCCCGCCAGGCGCCCTCACCTCGACAGCATAGGGCTAGCCGTTTCTTCGGCGGAAGCGGGTGGGGACCCTCTCGGGGAGCCTTTCCCTTCTCTTCCATGGAGAACCGGCGGATCGGAGCCATTGCGGCAAGGTGGAGCAAGGATAGAGAAGAAGAAGAAGCAAGAAGAGATGGACTAGAAGGGCACGCGCCGTTCCATACTTATAGCCGGTGGAGGCCAACCGCCGGCCTCCACGATCGCAAGTAATCATGACCCGCTTTGCATGCAGGGACTTGTCAATTCGCGCCGAGGCGTCGTGGGGAAGCAGGGCCGCCCACGACCAACCAACCGCCACGCGGCGCCCGAGGCCGCATGCTGTTAGGGCCCGCGGCGCTTCGCACTTGCCCCTTCGCTTCTCTGCTCAGCCAAGTCCGGGCGCGCCTTGGGCCCGGGGGCTACTGTCGGTGTTCTGGGAACGGGGGTCCCCAGACTTGCCTGCCTGCGGCCTGCGGCGTGGCTCAAGGGGCGGCCCAGCATGGCCCATCTTCATCAGCACGAGCTCAAGACCCTCGCGAGGGGCCAAGCCTCGCGGGGTGGACGACAGGGAGCTTCCTCAGGCATGGTCTCGTCAGGATGGCTCGCGAGGAGGCGGAGAGATCAAGGTGGGGTACCTCATGAGGTGCCCATGACGCAAGCCATGACGACCGAGGGCGCCAGGCGGGCGCCAGCCCGCGCAGTGTCCTCCTTTCCTCTTTGGTGCAAAGGGGGCAAGCGCAGGCGAGAGCATCAAGCAAAGGCATCCGTTTCTGTGCAACAAGACCAAGACCGTCGCAACGGCAGGAAGGAAGTCATTGTGGAGCCCAAGCCGGCGTCACCACCAGAGCCTTTGACAGGCGAGGACCAACTTTAGTCAGGATAAGTGTACTAGATGTTCCCCTTCAAAATGGCCAATTGTTGGCGCCCTTCCCGCTCAATATTTGGGAAGAGCCCAGGGCCTTTGCCTATAAATAGGACTAGCCACCCACAAGGTGGAGGAGAGGGGGATCATCATTTGGAAACCAGTAGGAAGAGCGACTGAACTCCCCTAGCAGTTCACCACACCAGCCAAGAACAGACTCTTGCGAGGCTGTTCTTCCTTGTATTGTTCATCATCAGCCCAAGAGGCAATCCACCACACCACAAACTAGAGTAGGGTATTACACCACAATGGTGGCCCGAACTAGTATAAACCCTGTGTCTCTTGTGTTGTTCCTTTCATAGCTTAGATCCTAGCGAGGCGGCGAGGTGCAGGTAGGTAGAGGGCGAGATCTTTGCGCGTCCCCCAGTGTTCGAACCTAGAGGGTCTGCCGGAACCCGAAATCCGACATTTGGCGCGCCAGGTAGGGGTGCGCCGGAATTCGTCTTCCGCCGCCCTATTCTTCACCGACCATCGCATCCATGGCAAACGCCTGTCGGGCCCGCGCCGAGCGCTGAGCCGCTCTCGCTTCCCGCGTCGCCCAGACGGCCCCTGTCGGAGGCCGCCCCCGCCGTTCCCTGTCGCCTGCCATCAACGCCGCCACCGGCCCGACGGGGAACGAGCAGCAAGCATCGTCCCAGCATCCGTCCGTGAGGCGAGACGGCCGCACTGCTACTCCCTCACTCACCCCAGCTGGTTCTTCGTCCCGCGCACTCCGCGCGCCCATGGAGGCACGAGCTGCGCCCATCGTAGCAAACGAGCTCCTGCGCTACCGCCCAGTCGACGACGTCTACGAAGAGTGGCTCGACCGCGTCACCGAGCTCGTCCGCACCGCAGGGGGCTCCCCCGCACTGTCCATCTCGCTGCACCGCGCTCCACCCTGCGCGGGCAATAAAGCTCCGGGGGCGCCTCAGCCACCTCCCCCTCAAGAAGGTGCCCTGGCCCCAAGGCGCGTGGCCCCTAGGCGGAACCCACTCCGTCCGGCGCCAGCGTGGCAAGAGCTGAGTTGCCAAGAGGTCCTCGTCCCCAAGAAGCTGCCCGAGTGCTCCCTGCTCCGGCCCGTCGCGACCACGCTCCTATTCCAGCACGCCAAGACCCCGCGCTGCTCCTAGCTGCAGCGCATGGGGACCCGCAAGGCCAAGCTCTTCATCACTAAAGGCCTCCCGTGGCCATAGCAGGCTGCCGCGCCTTCACCACCGAGCTGCGCAGCGTCGCGTGGCCCGGCAAGTTCATGCCAGATCCGCCTCCTCGCTACGACGGCATGGCCGACCCTGCTGAGTTCCTCTAGCTCTATGAGCTAGGCATTAAAGCCGCCAACAGGGTCGAGAAGGTCATGGCAAACTGGTTTCCCATGGCACTCAAGGACGGGGCCCGCACCTGGCTCCTGAACCTGGCTCCTGGCATGATCTCCTCCTGGGACGAGATGCGCACCCAGTTTCATCGCCAACTTCCAAGGTACTCGCGACTGGCCACCTGCCATGAGCGACATGCGCCGCATCAAGCAGCAACCATGGAGACCCTGCAGAAGTACATCCAGCGCTTCAACAACGCACGCCTCAAGATTCCAAAGGTGACCGAGGAGGCCATCATCTCAGCCTTCTCTGACGGTGTGCGCGACGTCAAGATGAAGGAGGAGCTGGCGATGCATGAAGATCTGTGCACTTCCTTGGAGCTGTTCAACTTGGCGAACAAGTGTGCCAGGGCTGAGGAAGGGCACCTTTCCCTCCTCGAGCTGCCAGCCGCAGACCCAGAAGAGAAGAAATCCAAGGCCAAGGACGTGAAGCGCAAGGGGGCTGCCGTGCTCGCGGTAGAACCAGACACCAAGCGGGACAGAGACCAGCCCGAGTCTTTCAAGGGCAGCTGGTACTGTGTGTACCACGACCTCCACACCCACAACACCAATGAATGTCATGAGCTCTGAGCCATGCGAGAAGGGAGGATCGGCCGACGCCCAGACCGCAACGATCGAGGCTACGACTGAGGAGGAGGAAGGAACGCAGGACGCTGGGAGGACCGCGGCCCTCGCCAAGGGTGGCATGACCGACCTCACAAGGATCGCTGGTAGGATCAGCCTCACGAGGGAGACTGGAGGGATCAACCTCGCGAGGATCGTCCGCAAGGAAACGCAGGCCTCCCTCCATTGCCGCTGCAGCTAAGGAGAAACGAGGACCATCATCAGGACGAGGGGGCTGGGGGCTTCCAGGAGCCGCGCGCGGTCGCCTGCATCCTGGGCAGAGCTCAAGCCCCAGCCTCTCAACGCATCTTCAAGCAGTTCGCCCGCGAAGTGAATGCAGTCCTCCCCAAGCTCGAAGCCATGCACCCCCTCAGGTGGTCGGCGTGTGCCATCACGTTCAGCTCAGCGGATCAGCTCAAGTGTGCGGCCACAGCCGGAGTCCTCCCGATGCTTTGCTCCCTAGTCATTAGCAACGTGCAAGTCACCAGGACCCTCATCGACGGCGGGGCAGGGCTCAACGTCCTGTCTGTAGAGACATTCAACAATCTCCAAGTGCCTTACAATCAGCTTCAGCCAACCAAGCCCTTCTCCGGAGTCACTGATGGCTCCACGGTTCCGATTGGGCAGGTCCGCCTCCCTATCACCTTCGGGGCGCGCGACAACAACAGCACCGAGCTCATCGACTTTGACGTCGCCCACATTCGCCTGCCATACAACGCCATCCTTGGGTACCCAGCTCTCGCCAAGTTCATGGCCGTGACTCATCACGGCTACAACGTCCTCAAGATGCCAGGAAGCGGTGGAGTCATCACGGTGCCTTGTGAAGAAAGAGACGCAGTGTGCTCCCTGGAGCGAGCTTTTCAGGCCGCATCACTTGAAGACCCAGACCGCGGGAGCGGGAGGCTCCCTGAAACCGCTCCCAAGAAGAAGAAGACATCGCCAGGCCCGACCCCTCAGGAGGCAGGCCCCTCAGGGTCTGCGCCTGCTCAGGGGGCACCTCCTTCTATCGCATAGGAAGGCGCGCCCGGCGCCCTCCTCAAGCAAGGCTCGGGGGCTCCATCCTGGAGGGCCACCGACCTTGCTAAGGTCACGAGGGAGGCGCTTGGGCACCACTTGGAGGCGTGTTTCAAAGCACGTTTCTCTCAGGAAGGAGCAAGACAAGGAGGGCCAAACCCTCAGGAGTTCGTCAGTCAGATCACGCAGGAATTGCAGGAGTCAAGAGTCATGAGTGGCAGTCGCCGCTTACTCGCCGCAGCTCCCCATCCAGGCGAGGATGGTGGGCTGCGCGTCTGCATCAATATCCCAGGGCTCAACCGAGCCGCGTCTCAGGAGCGCTTCTGGCCCTCACGCGTGGGGCGCTGTGAAGGCCCACCCCACAGCTATGTTCGCATGCCCTACGGCTTGCCGAACGCGGCCGCACGTGCCAGCGCCTCATGAGGAGCATCCTGGAGGCTCAGGAGGCCAGGCGTTCCTTAGTCCTGGCGGAGATGGAGATGGTCCACGAAGAGCCACCAGCGCCTCCGGAACCTCCCGAGGCTCCTGGACCTGGGGGCTCGTGAAGATCGGCTTCCGCAGCCCAGGACGTCCGCTACTTCAACACCCCTTCGTCTTCAACGCTATCAGGTGACATCCTTCAAGTTTCGTTTCCAGCTGGGAGCGCCCCCCAGGGCTGCATTATTCCCAGGCCGTGTGGGTCCGTCCCTGCGGCATGTATCCCCTTTTTTACTTTATGTTCCTAGCTTACTTTGTTGGGGGCGCCCCTCGGGCTGCATCATCCCCAAGTCGCTCGGGCTAGACCCAACGATGTCTGCCTTACCTGCATCTATCTAAATGAACTCGCTTCTTCGTGATTAACGTGCTTGACCTAGTTGCCCGCTCAACTGACACCAACCGATGGAGCTTCTCCCCAACGGCACGACGCTTGCGCATGGGTCCATCCCTGCAACGCCGGAGAACCTGAATGGCTGAGCTCTGGCCGCGGCAGCCCCGCACATCGCCACCTCGTCAGGCCTTCAGTGCCTCGTCACCTCTCCAAAGCAACCAACGGCTGACCGCCGCTTGTCATAGCGGACTCTTGTTCTTATTGTGGTGGGCCTGCAGGATCCCTTCAAGGAGTAGCGCCAGGCGAGGCCCTCACGGCGTCTTCTTCACCCTCGTCCACGCGAACCGCTTGCATGTTAAAGGGGGGGTACCTGAGCATCGCGACTCACGGGCTCCTACTAGCTCTCCAGCCCTCACCCTCTGGCCTTGTCCACGGCAACGTGACCTGGCATACCAGCGACGGCTGAGACCCGCTCGAGGGCCGGTACCCGAGGACGTAGAGCAGAAAGGGGAGCAAAGGCGAGAGGGAAGAGGCACGCGGGGACCTCGTCGGGCAACCCCTCGCCGGCCGATGCACGGACCTAGCGCCGCACCAGGAAGTGGTTCCTGACTCTCGAGATAAGTCACCCTCCGAAACATTAGCTATCGCAGCACCGTCCCCGCATCCAATGCAATCCCGTGTTAGCAATGTCGCGCTCCTTTCTCATCGAACGATGGCTGCTTGAGCGCTAAAGGGGACCTCCTGAGCATCGCGACTCAGGGGCTCTTACTGGACCCCGGGCCGCTCACCTCCTGGCCTTGACCACGGTATCGCGACCTGGCATACCAGCGACGGCTGAAGCCTGCCTTGGGACCGGGACTTGTCGGCGCAGAGCACCAAGCCCTCGTGAGGTTTGAAGGGAAGAACTAAGCTAAGACGGAATAAGCATCTCGCACTACTTCATGGCAAGGACTATATTAACAAACAGAACCACAGACATCTTACAAGCCCCCATGGGGTGCGCTTTCCGATTCCTCGCAGGGAACAGAGGGAACAGGTCCTAGAGAACGCTAACTACACGTGCCTCCGCAAGAGACGCCATCATCAACAGTGGGCTGTCGGGCACCGGCGCCAACCTCATCCAGATCAGAGGCGGCGGCGGCCTAACGAGCCCGTCCTGCTCCGAGAGTGGCGCGGGCTCGGGGGCTCGTAGCTGTCGTCGCTCGTCTCCGGAGTCGCGAAGAGCTCGGCAGAGTCACTGGATCCTCCGGCGTCCCTGTCGCCTGAGGAGCCGCTGAGGGAGAGAACGACGAGCCTGGTCCTCGCCACGGCAGGGCCCTGACCACCTCTCTCAGGGCAGCACTCCAGCCGACGTCCGTCCGCGTCGAAGACCTTGAAGAGCATCACAGAAGCGCCGTCGTACTCCAGGTGGATCACGAGGGCGCCCCTCGTCCTGCAGACCCGGGCGATCTCGGCCCAGCCTCGAGTCATGAAGACTTTGCCCGAGGCGACGACCGCGACCTCCGCTTCAGTCGCGAGGGTGTTGCAGCCGGCGTGCTGCAACCAGAGCTCCAAGTATCCCCCCCGCGGCATCATGAAGGCGAAGGAGGGAGGAAGGTGAATCCAAGACTGAGGAGGCATGGCGGCGTGGAGCACAACCTCTCGGGAGGAGCCCTCGGCGTGAACCCCAGGAGGGACAACGCGCACCGCCGTGACCCGCCAGCGCCGAAGGCGGCGTCGTCCATGGCGCTCGACATCAACTCCTGCAGGGCCCTCAAGATGGGCGTACAAGGGCAGCGGGAACCCTGGCGGCGGCCGCTCGCACCAAGGCCTCGACACCTCCTGCCGGGCGCCCTCACCTCGATAGCATAGGGCTAGCCGTTTCTTCCGCGGAAGCGGGTGGGGACCCTCTCGAGGAGCCTTTCCCTTCTCTTCCGCGGAGAACCGGCGGATTGGAGCCATTGCGGCAGGGTGGAGCAAGGACGGAGAAGAAGAAGAAGCAAGAAGAGATGGACTGGAAGGGCACGCGCCGTTCCCTACTTATAGATGGTGGAGGCCAACCGCCGGCCTCCATGATTGCAGGTAATCATGACCCGCTTTGCATGCAGGGACTTGTCAATTCGCGCCGAGGCATCATGGGGAAGCAGGGCCGCCCACGACCAACCAACCGCCACGCGGTGCCCGAGGCCGCAGGCTGTTAGGGCCCGCGGCGCTTCGCGCTTGCCCCTTCGCTTCTCTGCTCAGCCATGTCTGGGCGCGCCTTGGGCCCGGGGGCTACTGTTGGCGTTCTGGGAATGGGGGTCCCCAGACTTGCCTGCCTGGGGCCTGCGGCGTGGCTCAAGGGGCGGCCCAGCATGGCCCATCTTCATCAGCACGAGCTCAAGACCCTCGCGAGGGGCCAAGCCTCGCGGGGTGGACGACAAGGAGCTTCCTCAGGCACGGCCTCGTCAGGCTGGCTCGCGAGGAGGCGGAGAGATCAAGGCGGGGTACCTCACGAGGTGCCCATGACGCAAGCCATGACGACCGAGGGCGCCAGGCGGGCGCCAGCCCGTGAAGTGTCCTCCTTTCCTCATTCGTGCAAAGGGGGCAAGCGCAGGCGAGAGCATCAAGCAAAGGCATCCGTCTCGGTGCAACAAGACCAAGACCGTCGCAATGGCAGGAAGGAAGTCATTGTGGAGCCCAAGCCGGCGTCACCACCAGAGCCATTGACAGGCGAGGACCAACTTTAGTCAGGATAAGTGTACTAGATGTTCCCCTTCAAAATGGCCAATTGTTGGCGCCCTTCCCGCTCAATATTTGGGAAGAGCCCAGGGCCTTTGCCTATAAATAGGACTAGCCACCCACAAGGTGGAGGAGAGGGGGATCATCATCTGGAAACCAGTAGGAAGAGCGACTGAACTCCCCTAGCAGTTCACCACACCAGCCAAGAACAGACCCTCGTGAGGCTGTTCTTCCTTGTATTGTTCATCATCAGCCCAAGAGGCAATCCACCACACCACAAACTAGAGTAGGGTATTACACCACAATGGTGGCCCGAACTAGTATAAACCCTGTGTCTCTTGTGTTGTTCCTTTCATATCTTAGATCCTAGCGAGGCGGCGAGGTGCAGGTAGGTAGAGGGCGAGATCTCCGCGCGCACCCCAGTGTTCGAACCTAGAGGGTCTGCCGGAACCCGAAATCCAACACAAACCACTAGCGATCATCGACTGCGACAACAGAATAGGGATGGAGCTCCTTTTGACTCACACAGAAGTCGAGCCACTTCTCAGTCCTTGCGCCCAGGCATGCTCATGACGCCGGTGGAGGCGCTAGCGCAGGTGGAGGTGCTGCTGATATTTCCTCCAGCCCCGGAGAACATGGATGAGTGGCGTGCTACCATCCAGACTCCAAATCCTCGTCAGCTTCGCCAACAATGATAGGTTGTGTCCGGTGGGGCCCTCTCACTAGCGGCTAATAGCGCCAGAGGGGGGATGACAGGCGAACCATGGGTGTTGCACCAACGGTGCAACCCTCTCCCCGGCAAGTATGGCAGAGCTAGCGGGTCGACGCCCATGACAATATGTCCATGGCGTTGTCTGATCCGTAGGGCCTCCGAAATCGCCACCACGACTAGCGCTAGGTCATCAACGACCGCCATACTAAGGATGCTCGAATCTCCATCGAGCATTGCCAGGAAGTACACCATCAGTCAGACGCACGAGAAGGGCCAGTTGTGAATGAGCCTGCGCCAGGGTTCCCTGGGTGTCTGTCCTATGATGTGGACTACCCAGCGTTTACCCACGAGATGCGGCAAGTTCTCTGGCCCCACTCCCAAAATTTCAAGCCTGACTTGCCAGAGAAGTACGATGGCAAGCTCAATCCGTCTGGGTTTCTTGGAATCTACACCATCACGGTGAAAGCTGTTGGTGGCAGAGATGACAAGATTCTCATCAACTATTTTTCTTTGGCACTCAAGTCCAACGTGAGATCTTGGTTGATGAACTTGGCGGAGGTCTCTATTTCTTCCTGGTTGGACTTGTGTCATTTGTTTGTTCGGACTTATTGGGGGCCATGAGCCTCTGGGAAAGCCCATCGACCTCCACTTGATTCCACAGAAGGAGGGTGAACCCCTCCGTAAATATGTTCAGAGGTTTAGCCATGTGCACCATAACATCCCCAATGTGCAACCCATTGCCGTTATTGCCTCATCCCACACGAATGTGCGCAATCCGAGGATGCAAGCCCAGTTGAACATCAAGCAGTTGAGCACCGTCAATGACTTACACACCTTGGCAGACTAGTGTGCATGTGCTGAGGAGGACAGGAGACTTCCGGGGAGGATGCCGGAGCCGAGGTGGATTCCGAGGACGACAACACGTCCACCCCGAAGAAGACGGGCCGGAACGTAATCGCAAGCACAAGGGCAAGGCAGTGATGGCAGTCGAGAGTTCCGGCAACTCAGATCCTCCAAGAAGCCGAAGACTGGTGGCTTCCACAAGGAGGTTGCCGGGTGTGCCGATTGTTGGGAGGCTGCCACAGGTGAGAAGGCGGAGGGCTCCAACAAGACCAAGGGGCCATACTCCAAGATCCATCACATCAAGGGCCACAATCTCTATGATTGCTGGCAAGTGGGCCAGCTTGCCGAGAAGCAAAAACAAGAGTGCGAGAAGCATGATAAAGAGAAAGACCAAGACGACGCTGGTGAGTCCGGCAACAAGAACCGCGGTGGTCATGGGGGCCGCTGCGCCAAGGGCCAGCAGCAGAAGCAGAAGCCTGCTCACGACCTTGATAAGAAGGAGGGCGATGATGATGATGATGATGATGAGGAGGAATCTGAGGGGCAAGAGTTTCAAAAAGCTTTGGAGGCCATGTGTGTTAACTGAGGCGCATCTTTGCACTCCTCTCACCGCCAGCTCAAGTAGTGGGCGCGTGAGGTCAACGCGGCCAAACCAGTAGTAGAGGCACAAAGGCCGCTCAAGTGGTCCGACACGCCCATCGTTTTTGACACCAAGGACCACCCAAACCGCACCACTATGGTCATGTGTTTGCCTTTCTTGGTTTCACCAATAATTCCCAACCTCAAGGTGAAAAAAATGCTAGTTGAGGATGGTGCCGACTTGACCTGATCTCCCCTGATGTGGTTAGGAGGTTGCAAATCCTTGATGACGGTCTCCAAGAAACGGGAACGTTTCAAGGGATCAATCCAGGGAGGAGCCAACCCACAGCCACTTTTGAAACTGAGCTGAACTACAGGACCGAGAAGGTTGTTTTTATGTTGCCGAGATACCATTGCTCTACAATGGGATTCTTGGCCGTCTAGCTCTGGCAAAGTTTATGGCAGCGTCCCATTATGCCTATAATACTTTTAAGATGCCGGGCCCGATGAGCATCATCGCCATCCACTCCGACAAGAAGGACATAGTCATCTAGGACGACAATCTCTACTGGGAGGCAGTGGCAACATCTGCCATCAAAGCACCTGCTCCTGCCGGCAAAGCTCCTGGGGGAGGAAAGAAGAAGAAGACCGACAAGATCTCTGACAAGGACTCCGAGAAGCACACCTCTTTGAAGTGTAGCACACCCGTTGAGGACATACCAGAGAGCTCTGTCGACAAGAGCAAGAAGACCAAGGCCTCACCGCCTGCTATGAAGCAAGTCTCTGCAAGGGAGGATGGCATTGTTGGTACTTTTACTGTGAGTGCTACCCTTGATAGCAAATGGGAAAGCATGCTCGTTGCCTTCATGCGGGGGAATATCGATGTGTTTGCATGGCAACCATCTGATATCCCCGGCGTTCCCAGGGAGGTGATTAAGCACCACCCTATTGTCTGCCCTGATGCGAGACATGTCAAGCAAAAGGTTGGGAAGCATGCTTTAAAACGACAACAGTTTATCGCCCAAGAAATCCAAAAACTAGATGCAGCAGGCTTGGTCAGAGGAGTGCTACACCCAACTTGGTTGGCAAACCCAGTGAATGTTCACAAGGCAAATGGGAATTGTAGGCTTTGTATTGACTTCACTGACATAAACAAAGCATGCCCCAAGGACCCCTTCCCTTTGCCGCAGATTGTTAGATTGTGGACTCCACCGCTAGCTGTGACCTGCTCTCTTTTCTTGATGCCTACTCTGGTTATCATCAAATCTTCATGGCCAAGGAGGATGAGGAGAAGACGACATTCATTACTCCATGTGGTATGTACTGCTTTATACGCATGCCTTTCGGATTAAAGAGTGTCGGAGCAACATTTGCAAGGGCTGTGCAAATTGGTTTTGGTTCCCAACTACATAGAAATGCGGAAGCCTACATGGATGATACAGTGGTCAGAACCAGGCACAAGGATTCCCTAATCCAAGATTTGGAAGAAACATTTGCAAATTTGCACAAGATCAACTTGAAGCTCAACCCTGAGAAGTGTGTGTTTGGCGTCCCATCCGGCAAGCTTCTTAGGTTCTTTGTATCCCAACATGGAGTTGAAGCCAACCCCGACAAGATCAAGGCGATTGAGTAGTTGGAGGCACCGAAGCGCGTCAAGGACATAAGGCGTCTTGCTGGTTGTGTAGCAGCTCTAAGCAGGTTCATCTCCAAGTCAGCTGAGCATGCCTTGCCGTTTTTCAAGATCTTGAAAAAGGTGGGTCCAATGTAATGGACCCCTGAAGCAAGGGCTGCGCTCCAAGACTTGAAGGAGTACCTATCCTCTCCGCCAGTATTAGTTGCGCCAATCCCATGAGAATTGTTGCTGATATACCTAGCAGCAACCAATCAAGTGGTTAGCGTGGCACTACTGGCCGAGAGGGAAGCAGAAGATAAGGAATAGCAACCGCATAGCCTCAAGTAGACAAGCCAGAATCCTTTCTGGCAAGGTCATATGTCTACAACCCAAGTTCAGTGCAAGCAAATGGGACATAACAACAAGTGTTGAACAAGAAGATGGTGCAGCGCCCAATCTATCGTCAGTTCCCTCCTCCAAGGGGCTAGATCAAGGTACTCTGGTGTGCAGAAGTTGCTCTCTGGCTTCCTCATGGCCTCAAGGAAGCTGCGCCATTACTTCCAAGCACATCACATCATCGTTGTCACTCGCTTTCCGCTGCAACACATCTTGAGAAATCCAGAAGCCACTGGCAGGATAGTGGAGTGGGCGTTGGAGTTGTCGAGTTTTGATTTGAAGTTTGAAAGTACATCAACAATCCAAAGCAGATGTCAGCGTTCTAGGAACGGGGGTCCCCAGACTTGCCTGCCTGCGGCCTGCGGCGTGGCTCAAAGGGGGCCCAGCATGGCCCATCTTCATCAACACAAGCTCAAGACCCTCGCGAGGGGCCAAGCCTCACGGGACGGACGACAAGGAGCTTCCTCAGGCACAACCTCGTCAGGCTGGCTCACGACGAGGCAGAGAGTTCAAGGCGGGGTACCTCGCGAGGTGCCCATGACGCAAGCCATGACGACCGAGGGCGCCAGCCGAGCGCCGGCCCATGCAGTGTCCTTATTTCCTCTTTGGTGCAAGGGGAGCAAGCGCAAGCGAGAGCATCAAGCAAAGGCATCCATTTCGGTGCAACAAGACCAAGACCAGTCCAACGGCAGGATGGAGGTCACCGTGGAGCCCAAGTCGGCGTCACCATCAGAGCCTTTGACAGGCGAGGACCAACTTTAGTCAGGATAAGTGTACTAGATGTTCCCCTTCAAATTGGCCAATTGTTGGCGCCCTTCCCGCTCAATATTTGGGAAGAGGCCCAGGGACTTCGCCTATAAATAGGACTAGCCACCCACAGGGTAGAGGAGGGATCCGGCATAGAGGAATCTGGAGATAAGATAGGCATCTAGAATCAACCCTTCCAAAGGAACACCACCACCACAAGAACAGACCCTCGCGAGGCTGTTCTTCCTTGTATTGTTCATCATCAGCCCAAGAGGCAATCCACCATGCCACACACTGGAGTAGGGTATTACACCACAATGGTGGCCTAAACTAGTATAAACCTTGTGTCTCTTGTGTTGTTCTTCTTGTAGTTTATACCCTAGCGATTCGGCGAGGAACAGGTAGGTAGAAGGCGAAATCTCCATGCGCACCCCAGTGTTCGAACCTCAAGGGTCTGCGGAACCCTAAATCCGACATTTGGTGCGCCAGGTAGGGGTGCGCCGGAATCCGTCTTTCGTCGCCCTGCTCTTCTCCGACCGTCGCGTCCATGGCTGACGCTCATCGGGCTGCTCGCGCTGCTCGAGTCGCCCGGACAGCTCCCGTCGGCGCGCGCCCTCGTCGCTCCCCGTCGCCTGCCGTCAACACCGCCACCGGCCCGGCAGGGAACGAGCAACAAGTATCGCCCTTGCATCCCTCCGTGGCCTCTTGGGAAAAGCCACGTGACCTCTTCCTTGCCCGCCATGCCGGTCCGGCCTCCCCGGTCGTCGCGGCCCTCCTGGGCGGCTCGCAGGCGCTGCCCTCCAGTCACCATGTCAAGCCATTCATCCGCCAGGTCGGCGCCACCTCCGCGCGGGAGGGGGCTTCCCGGGACCGGCCGGAGCCGCAGGCCAGGCTAGCCTTCAGTCTGGAAGACCACCCCTCCAGCTCGGCCTACTCGGGTGCGCTCCCGATGTTGTGCACCCCCACCATCTGCCAGGTGGCTGTCACCAGGACCCTCATCAACGGTGGCGCGGGCCTCAACGTGCTTTCAGTCGAAACTTTCGACCTCCTCCGCATACCCCGGGGGCGGCTGCGGCCGAGCCAGCCCTTCATGGGCATCGGGGGCGGGTCATCCAGCTCCTTGGGACAGATTCGGCTCCCAGTGACCTTCGGCACCTATGACAATTTCCACACGGAGCTGGTCGATTTCGACATCGCCCTCATCGACCTCCCCTAAAATGCCATCCTCGGCTACCCAGTGCTGGCCCAATTGGCCGCGACTCACCCGGCATACAACCTCATGAAGATGCCCGGGAGCAGCGAGTCCTCACCGTGCCTGGGGACACCGGAGACGCGCTGCGAGCGCTCCAGCTCGCCTTCAAGACGACGGCGTCAGCGCAGCCTGCCAACGCCCCGGAGCCCAAGGGGGCTGCACCAGCCAAGAAGAAACAATTGTTCACCCAAGACAAGGCGGAGACCAAGCAGATACCCGTCAATGAGGACGGGTCCACCAGCGCCACTTTCACCATAGGCGCCCACCTCGGGCCCGAGCAGGAGGAAGCCCTGGTCAGGTTCCTACGTGCAAACAAGAAGGTGTTCGCTTGGGAGCCCGATCAGCTGGCAGGGATCCCATGGGGCGTGATCGAGCACCACCTCAATGTGTGCCCCAACGTGCGCCCCGTAAAGCAGAAAGCAAGGCGGCAATCCACTGAAAAGCAGGCCTTCATCGTCCAGGAGACCCGCAAGCTAGAAGCTGCGGGGTTCATTCGCGAGGTTTGATATATAGATTGGTTGGCCAACCCTGTGGTGGTACCAAAGAAGGGAGGGAAGGAACGCATGTGTGTCGACTTCACCAACCTCAACAAAGCATGCCCGCAAGATCCTTTCCCGCTTCCACGCATCGATCAAATCGTCGATTCCACCGCTGAGTGTGACCTGTTGTGCTTCTTGAACGCCTTCTCCGGGTATCATCAGATCAAGATGGCGGTGGAAGATGTGGAGAAGACGGCCTTCCTGACCCCTTGTGGGGTATACTGCTATACATGCATGCCCTTCGGACTGCGCAACGCGGGGGCAACCTTTCAGCGGCTCATGCACATTAGCTTGGGCCCGCAACTCGGGAAGAACGTGGAGGCTTACGTCGATGACATTGTAGTAAAGTCTCGCGAGGCCAAGACCCTGATACAAGACCTAGAGGAAACCTTTGCAAGCCTCAACGCAGTAAGCCTGAGGCTCAACCCGGAGAAGTGTGTGTTTGGAGTCCCCTCGGGCAAGCTCTTGGGTTTCCTCGTATCCCACCGAGGCATCGAGGCCAACCCAGAAAAGGTCAAGGCGGTCGAGGACATGAGCCCGCCAAAGACCCTCAAAGAGATGCAGAAGCTCACTGGGCGCGTGACTGCACTGGGGCGCTTCATCTCCAGGTTGGGGGAGCGGGCACTGCCTTTCTTCCAGTTGATGAAGAAAAAGGGGCCCTTTGAATGGACTGAAGAGGCCGACAAGGCATTCCAAGACCTCAAGAGATACCTAACCAGCCCACCGGTGATGGTGGCCCCACGCCCGCAAGAGCCCTTGGTACTCTACCTCGTCGCCACTCCCTACTCAGCCAGCGCGGCCCTGGTGGCGGTTAGGGAGGAGTGTCGGACCAAGGCCGCGGCAGCTGCCCGTGCCAAGGCAAAACAGGACCAAAAAGGACTCACAGAGATCACTACCACGATTGAGGAAGATCAGCCGCCGCAGGGGAACGCACCAGGAGCGGGAAAGACCCTTCCCCCAGGCAACCAGCTTCTGGAGGCTCCGCCGCCTCAGGAGGCACCACGGTTTCCGGAGGACGCCACCAGCACCAACACTCCAAGCCCCATCGAGCACCCGGTGTACTTCGTCAGCACGGTGTTGCGAGATGTGAGGGCACGGTACCCCATGCCTCAGAAACTTCTCCTCGCGCTACTGGTGGCCTCGCGCAAGCTGCGACACTACTTTCAGGGTCACCCTATCAAGGTTGTCTCCGCGTACCCCTTGGAAAGAGTGCTCCGGAGCCCTAACTCAGCCGAAAGGGTCGCCGAGTGGAACATTGAGCTGCAAGCATTTCAGCTCGAATTCAGCACGACTCGGGTCATCAAGGGGGCCGCCTTGGCAGATTTCGTGGCAGAGTGGACAGAGGCGCCGGGCCTAAAGGCTGATGAGGATCGATCCCTCTCCCCAGGAAGTGAGGCGCCGGACGGTTGGGTCATGTACTTCGACGGGGCGTTCTCCATCCACGGCGCGGGGGCTGGCGTGGTACTTATATCTCCTACCCAAGACAAGCTCTACTACGCCGTGCAACTCTGTTTCCAACACAAAGAAAAGGTCTCCAACAATATAGCAGAATATGAAGGCCTGATAGCAGGCCTGAAGGCCGCGGCCACCCTCGGAGTAAAGCGCCTTACCATCAAAGGCGACTCACAACTCCTTTTCAACTTCTCCAACAAAGTATACGAGCCAAGGGATGAGCACATGGAAGCCTACCTTGCGGAGGTCCGCAGGATGGAGAAGTAGTTCTGGGGGCTAGAGTTGCAGCACGTGCCCCGTGGCACCAATCAGGAGGCCGACGACATCGCCAAGCGAGCGTCCAGGCGACTGCCTCAGGAGCCTGGCATCTTCGAGGAGCGGCTCTTCAAGCCCTCGGCCATGCCGTCACTGTCAAGCGCGGTGCAGCTTCGGGAGGAGCTCCCCAGCCGCCAGCCTCAGGAGCCCCGGTCTGCGTGCCGGCCTCGGGGGCGCGTTTGCTCTTGATAATGGAGCCTCAGGAGGGATGCTGGGTCACGGAGCTCCGGAGCTATCTGACACAAGGGATCTTGCTAGAGAAGGAGGAGGAAGCAGAGCGCGTGGCGCGGCAGGCCACAGCATACTGCATCAGGGATGGGGAACTCTATCGGAAGCAACCAAATGATGTATCCCTACGCTGCATCTCTAGGGAGCAAGGGAAAGAGCTGCTGGCGTACATACACGGAGGAGACTGTGGGCACCACTCGTCATCGCGAACCCTTGTGGGCAAGGCATTCCAAAGCGGTTTCTATTGACCTACCGCGCTCAATGACGTCGTCGAACTGGTAAAGGCCTGCGAGGCCTGTCAATTCCATGCAAAGCAAATCCATTAGCTGGCGGGGGGTCTGCAGACCATACCCCTCACGTGGCCATTCGCAGTCTGGGGGCTTGATATCCTGGGCCCGTTTCCCTGGGCACCAGGGGGCCATCGCTAGCTGGAGGACGCCGTGGACAAATTCACCAAGTGGGCCAAGGTGGAAGCCGTCCGCACCATCCCCGCGGGTTCAGCGGTCAAGTTCATCAAGGGCATCGTGAGCCAGTTCAGGGTGCCAAACCGCATCATCACCGACAACGGTTCGCAGTTCACCAGCAACCTCTTCAAAACATACTGTGCTAACCTTGGAACGCAGATATGCTACGCTTCAGTGGCGCACCCCCGAAGCAACAGCCAGGCCGAGCGGGCCAACGCGGAGGTCCTGAGGGGCCTCAAGACCAGAACATTCAAGAAGAAGCTGGAGGCTTGCGGCAGAGGTTGGTACGACGAGCTCCAATCCGTGTTGTGGTCCATCCGCACGACCGCAACCAAGCCGACTGGAGAGACCCCTTTCTTCTTGGTCTATGGAGCCGAAGCGGTCCTCCCTCACGAGGTCAGACGTCGGTCCGCATGGGTCCTGGCGTTCGACGAAGCGCAGCAGGACGCCATGCGGGCGATGGACCTCGTGCTGGGGGAGGAGCGTCGCCGAGAAGCTGCACTGCGAACGGCAAGATATCAACAAGCACTGCGGCGATACCACTGCCGCAACATCCGCCCAGGACTCTCGAGGTAGGGGACCTCGTGCTCAGGCGGGTTCTCTCCAGGGAGGGACTTCATAAGCTCTCTCCCATGTGGGAGGGCCCATTCAAGGTTGTTCATGTTTCCTGGCCCGGCTCCGCGCGCTTGGAGACTCAGGAGGGGGTGCAGTCCAGAATGCGTGGAACATCCAGCACCTCCGGAGGTTTTACCCCTGAAAAGGCTCGGAGCCTGTGAAGAAGGCGAACGCCTGTGAAGACCATCTTTCTGGGAAAGGCCCGAAGCCTGTGAAGAAGGCGAACGCCTGTGAAGACCATCTTTCTGGGAAAGGCCCGGAGCCTGTGAAGAAGGCGAACGCCTATGAAGACCATCTTTTTGGAAAGGCCCGGAGCCTGTGAAGAAGGCGAACGCCTGTGAAGACCATCTTTTTGAAAAGGCCCGGAGCCTGTGAAGAAGGCGAACGCCTGTGAAGCTATCGCGTTTTGGGAAAGGCCCGGATCCTGTGAAGAGGGCCAATGCCCGTGAAGCTTGCTTCCCTGAAGAAAGGCCCGGAGCCTGTGAAGAAGGCCAACGCCTGTGAAGCTCGCCGCCCGTGACACTCTCACGTAATAATGAGTTGGGGCTGTACATGCCCCGGAGTCTCAGGAGCGCTGGCCTCAGGCCTTGGGGCTCCCTCCCACGCCCAGTGGTAGCACTTAGCTCCGCGCTGGTGAGAAGACGTCGAAGACTAGACTAGGTGCCGTATGCGGCTTTTTCATTTGCTTTCTGCAGGCTTTTGACTTTTGGCTCTTCGGTTTTTTGCCCTCCAACCCCGATTTCTCTTGCGCGAGGTTTCGCGAGGGGGGCCCTGGCACCCTCACGAGTGTTTCGATCCTTTCGGTCAAGACCTCATGGCCTGGGTCCACTACAGGAGCATTCCTCCAGTCCGTGCCTCACGGGCACCGCGACGCGAATACATGACCTGGGTCGGTCGCCCCATGGCAAAGGCTGGGGATTACCTACGCGCAGGCGTTCAGCAAGAAGGAACAATACCAGAATAACGGAAACATTACGATGATTGACAACGATAACACAAACACGCCCCCGCGGGGCCCCCACATAGCTGTTTTTTTGCGCAGGAAAAGGGAGAAGGGGGAACAAATCAGGCAAAGCTCGCCAGGCGCCGGGCCCGAGCTGCCTCCGGAGCTCAAGCGGACTCCCTCTCGCTCTTCACCAGGGTGTGATGGCGGGCGGACCCGCTACCGCCCTTCAAGCAGGCATGGCGGTGCGAAGGCAGACCACGGCCGCTGCTAGAAGAATCGCTACCCGAAGAGGAACCAGTGAAGCTTGAGGAATCCTGGGCGCCACCAGCCGCGCGCTCGCTGCCCTCTCCATCCTCGCCGGGGCTGGGTCCCCGGCCGTGGCCGTCGTCTTCAGGGCAGCACCCAGCACGGCGACCATCTTCCCCAAACACCCTCACGTAGAGGGTGGCGTCACCGTCAAACTTGAAGTGCAGGGTGCACCGGTGGCTCAGGCCACGCGCGCGGGCAAATGTTTGCCAGCCGCGGGTCAGGGCCAGGCTCCCGGCCGTGAAGACCTCCAGCGAAGCCCACGAGGCCCGGCTGCAGCAGCCATCTGCCTAGAGCCAGAGGCCGCCCGGGGCGCCAACCGGGAGCTCACCTAGGAGGAAGCGAGGGAGGTGAAGCCGGGCGCTGGCCGGCTCCGCTGCCCACACAACAAACTCCGGCAGCACCTCCGCAGTGCGAGAGCACGGCCTTGGGGGCCGCATGGCCGAAACACATCCCCCGGCCGCGGACGGCCGCCCGTCGCCACGCGGAAAGTCACCTCCGCGGTCACGAGGAACCGCCGTGGAGGCCACGGGGTGCTTGCGAGGGCGGCCGCGACCGCGCTTGGGCGGGGGAGAGGCAGGCTCGGCCTGGCGAGCTTTTCCCTTCTCTGCGGCCGAGAACCTCCTTGGCGGGGCCATGAGGAAGAAGGAGAAGCAAGAGGGGATGAACTGGAAGGGCACGCAACGTACCGTACTTAAAGCCAGAGGAGGCCAACCGTCGGCCTCCGCGACCGCAGGTAATTATGACTTGTTTCGCGTGCAGGGACTTGTCGAATCCGTGCAGTTGCCGAGGCGTCGTGGGGAAGTGGAGGCGCCCACGTCCAATCAACCGCCACGCGGCGCCCAAGGCCGCAGGCTATTAGGGCCCGCGACGCTTCACACTTGCCCTTTCGCCTCTTTGCTCGGCCAGTCCGGGCGCGCCTTGGGCCCGGGGGCTACCGTCGGCGTTCAGGGAACGGGGGTCCCCAGACTTGCCTGCCTGCGGCCCGCGGCGTGGCTCAAAGGGGGCCCAGCACGGCCCATCTTCATCAACACAAGCTCAAGACCCTCGCAAGGGGCCAAGCCTCGCGGGACGGACGACAAGGAGCTTCCTCAGGCACAGCCTCGTCAGGCTGGCTCACGAGGAGGCGGAGAGTTCAAGGCGGGGTACCTCGCGAGGTGCCCATGACGCAAGCCATGCCGACCGAGGATGCCAGCTGAGCACCAGCCCGCGCAGTGTCCTTCTTTCCTCTTTGGTGCAAGGGGAGCAAGCGCAGGCGAGAGCATCAAGCAAAGGCATCCATTTCGGTGCAACAAGACCAAGACCAGTCCAACGGCAGGATGGAGGTCACTGTGGAGCCCAAGTCAGCGTCACCATCAGAGCCTTTGACAGGCGAGGACCAACTTTAGTCAGGATAAGTGTACTAGATGTTCCCCTTCAAATTGGCCAATTGTTGGCGCCCTTCCCGCTCAATATTTGGGAAGAGGCCCAGGGCCTTCGCCTATAAATAGGACTAGCCACCCACAGGGTAGAGGAGGGATCTGGCATAGAGGAATCTGGAGATAAGATAGGCATCTAGAATCAACCCTTCCAAAGGAACAACACCACCACAAGAACAGACCCTCGCGAGGCTGTTCTTCCTTGTATTGTTCATCATCAGCCCAAGAGGCAATCCACCACGCCACACACTGGAGTAGGGTATTACACCACAATGGTGGCCTGAACCAGTAT
Organism: Triticum aestivum; assembly: GCF_018294505.1. NCBI lineage: Eukaryota > Viridiplantae > Streptophyta > Magnoliopsida > Poales > Poaceae > Triticum > Triticum aestivum. Next base: position 487,088,915 of record NC_057798.1, read on the forward strand.
AAACCCTGTGTCACTTGTGTTGTTCTTCTCGTAGTTTAGACCCTAGCGATTCGGCGAGGAACAGGTAGGTAGAAGGTGAAACCTCCGCGCGCACCCCAGTGTTCGAACCTCAAGGGTCTGTCGGAACCCTAAATTCGACAGCAGAGCCTTGGAAGAGTTCATTGCAGAACAACCACCGACTCCAGACGAAGAGATACCAGAGACCTCGCTTCCCGGCAAGGAAGTGCCCTAAGATTGGATCATGTACTTTTATGGTGCTTTCTCACTCAAGGGCGCCAGTGCCGTAGTGCTGCTTGTCGCGCCCACCAGAGAGCATCTCAAGTATTTGGTTCAGATGAAGTTTCCCCGGGGGCAGTCCACCAATAATACTACTATGTACGAAGGGTTGCTTGCCGGACTCCGCATTGCAATTGACTTTGGTTCAGAAAGTTGATCACCAGAGGTGACTCACAGTTAGTGCTGAAGCAAGTGAACAAGGATTACCAGATCCCATTGATATGTCTCCAACGTATCTATAATTTATGAAGTATTCATGCCATGTCTACAACAATTTTATATGTTTTTGGTATGATCTGGATGGAACTAACCCGGACTGACGCTGTTTTTAGCAGAATTGCCGTGGTGTTTTTTTTGCAGAAATGAAAGTTCTCCAAATGAGCTGAAACTTTTTGACAATTTTTTGGAACAAAAGAGACCCCCGAAGCTTCGTGGGAGGGCCAGAAGAGCCATGAGGAGGGCACAACCCACCGCGATGCACCAGAGGGGTCTGGCTTGCCCCCGGTGGGTTGTGCTCACCTCGGGGCCCATCTTAGCATGAAATCAACGCCAAAAATCCTATAAATAGAGAAACCATCATAAATAACCATAGATTTGAAGTTCCACCGCCGCAAGCCTCTATAGCCACAAAAAACCAATCTAGACCCCATTTGGCACCCTGTCGGAGGGGGAAATCATCACCGGTGGCCATCTTCGTCATCCCGGCAGCCACCATGCATGATGAGGAGTCACCCACGGTGCTGAGGGTTTGTACCAGTAGCTATGTGTTTAATCTCCCTCTCTGTCTCTCTCTCGTGTTCTTGAGATGGCATGATCTTGATGTATCATGGGCTTTGTTAATGTAGTTGGATCATATGGTGTTTCTCCCTCTCTATCTTGTTGTGATGAATTGAGTTTCCCCTTTGAGATTTCGTTCTGATCAAATTGAATATTTTTATGATTTGAGAGAACTTCATATATGTCTTGCATATGAATACCCATGGTGACAATGGGGTATTATATTAATTCACTTGATATATGTTTTGGCACTCATCGCAGATTCCCGAGGTGACATTGGCGTAATCTATGCATAGGGGTTGATGCATGTTTTCATCCTACTTTCTTCGATAGAAATCTTGGGGCACTCTTTGAGGTTCTTTGTGTTGGATTGAGTATTATGAATCTGAATTTGCTTTGGTGTTATTTTAGTACGAACTCTTGACAGATCGATCGGAAAGAATAACTTGGTGTTATTTTAGTACGAACTCTTGACAGCTCGATCGGAAAGAATAACTTGGTGTTATTTTAGTACGAACTCTTGGATAGATCGACCGGAAAGAATAGCTACAAACAATTTCTTCTTATGTTCTCCGCTAGATAAGAACTTTGGAGTGATTCTTCATCGCACTTTGAGGGATGGTTATATGATCCAATTAGATTAGCATTGTTGAGAGATTGCACTAGCGAAAGTACGGACCCTAGGCCTAATTTTCAAGCATTGCAATACCGTTTGTGCTCACGTTTGTTACTTGCTACCTTGCTGTTTTTTGTTGTTCCTTTTATAAAAATATATTTCTACCATCCATATTACACTTTTATCACCATCTCTTCGCTGAACTAGTGCACCTATACAATTTGCCATTGTATTGGGTGTGTTGGGGACATAAGAGACTTTCTATTATTTGGTTGCAGGGTCATTTGAGAGAGACCATCTTCATCATACGCCTCCCACAAATTGATAAACCTTAGGTCATCCACTTGAGGGAAAATTGCTACTGTCCTACAAAACTCCGCGCTTGAAGGCCCAACACGAGTCTACAAGAATAAAGTTGCGTAGTAGAAATCAAGCTCTTTTCTGGCGCCATTGCCAGGGAGGTGAGTGCTTGAAGGTATATCTTTAGATCTTGCAATTGAATCTTTTAGTTTCTTGTTTTATCACTAGTTTGGTTTATAAAAATAAATTACAAAAAAATTTGAATTGAGGTGGTCTCGTATTGTTCATCTTTATAATGTATTTTCTTGAAAATGATGGAAAGGAAAATTGTGCTCAATTAATAGAAGAAGAATTCAATAAAATGTTTGGCATAAAAACTTTGAATGGTGAGCATGATTGCAATGTTTTTAGTTTGAATTCTATGAATATCCAAAATGCTAATGATGATTGCACTAGTCATGACAAAAATGTTTCTTATAAGCATGTCAATTTTTGTGGAGTGGAAAGACTTTGTGAAGACATGCCTTATAGGGGTGATAGATTTTGTAAGAAGCATAAACATGATAGAACCAATTTTTTTGCTCAAAGTGATAGATAAATTTGCTACAAAATTATGTTCTCTATATCTTGTTACTTGTGAACTTTGCAATAAAGTTGGTCTCCTTAATTTCCAATGCATGCTTTTTCATGATCGAATCGTGTCCAAATATCGCAATAACTTGATCACCCTTGAACTTTATAATGAACTTTGTTTATTTTTGGGGTGTGAAGAATTGTCACATAAAAATGGTTGATTGGAAGCATTCATATTCACAGACCATGCTGAAACTAATTTGAAAGAAATCCATATGTTTTGCATGGTAAATTGCAATGAGAATGCTTATATTGCCAACAATAGAAAGATGGGAAAACCAATAGAATATAAAAGGAATACTAATGAAAGGGTGAATATTTCCACTTTACCTCCTATTGTCTCTCATGAGGAAATATGTGACGAGGAGGAGCTCCCTATTCAACCAATCTCATCAATAAGAAGCTCAAAAAAATTAATTAAACCCACACATGAGGTGGTGAAGAAGAAGAAAAGAAGAAAGAGTAGAGGTAAAAAGGTATCTCTCCCAAATGATGTTGCTCCTATTATTGTTGTGCCTCACGTGGATGAATCGAAAATAACTGTGGAAGATGATACACTTAATGATGATTTTGTTATGCCTATTGCTTGTTGTGATGACTATGATTGGGAAGATAATGACACTTCTTATAATCTTGAAAATCTTTTTGGCACCAACTTGGAAAATTATGATGATAATTGTTATACTATTGGTGCTATTCATACTATTAATGATGAAAGTGATTATGCTTATGATATGCCAAGCCACAAGGTTGGGGATGCTATGTTTGATGAGAATGACATGTTTGAGAATTTATTTGCTGCAATTAATGCTTGTCCCAAGCTTGGGATGCTACGCTTAATGAAGATGATCTTTTTATTCCCCCTACTTTGAATGATCAAATTTGCTATGATGATTGCATGCCTCCTATTTATGATGATTGCAATATTTATGAAAGTGGGTTTGGAAGAGTGTCAACTTTAGATAATAATTATCCCACTATTTTTGAGGGTGATGAATTTTATTATAAAAATTGGATTTGGAGAGGTCATGACTTTATTTACTAATGATTCCACTATTTCGGAAGAGGTTTCAATTGACTATGATGAGAACAAAGTTGCTACTTATGATGATTATTGTGATGATACTTATGTTATAAGAAGTAGTGATAATTGTTGTTATAATTTTGAATATCCTTTTACTGAACATTACTCTTTTAATGTGGAAACAAATTATAGTATTCGAATTTTATATGATACTCCCACTATTATGAATGAGAATAAAATTGCTTATGTGGAGAGTAATAAAAATACTATGCTTGTGGATCATGAAAGGAATGCTTTGTGTGATAGTTATATTGATGAATCTATTCATGATGCTACTGAAAATTATTACCAGATAGGAACTTATGATTCATGATGCTCTCTTTATGCTTCAATTCTTATCTTTTATGTGAGCATCATTGAAATCATCATGCCTAGATACAAAGGCATTAAAGAAAAGATCTTGTTGGGAGATAACCAAACATTTACCCCTACTGTTTTGGTGTGTTCACATGATTAAGCTACTGTAGTAACCATGTTTTATAGTTTTTATTTCAATAAAGTGCCAAGTAAAGCCTTTGGGATAGTGTGGATGATAGTTGACTTGATTCTATGCAAAAATAGAAACTTTTGCGCTCAGTCCAGGAATTTTCAAAATTCACTAATTCACTGGAACGTGCTTTAGATCTGATTTTTTTACAGATGATTGATATACAAATTATCTATGCCGTCCTAATGTTTTAGAATTTTTGGAGTAGCAGAAGTATGATCTTTGTTCAGATTACTATAGACTGTTTTGTTTTTGACAGATTCTGTTTTCAATGCATAGTTTGCTTGTTTTCTAGTTTCTGTGGCTTATATTGGTCAATATAAATTGTAGAAATGATAGGGTACTGTCATGGAATTATCACGTCATATGTCCTAGCGTAAGGACTTAGGTGTGGAGCCATCGCGATGTAGTTAACTTGAAGGGGTTAAACGGGACAAGGGACACAGAGAGTTTATACTGGTTCGGCCCCTCACGGTGGAGGTAACAGCCTAATCAAGTGTAAACTCTCTGTGTCCCTCGTCACGTTTAAGCCCTTCAAGCTAACTACGTCACGATAGCTCCACACCTAAGTCCTTACGCTAGGACATCTGAGGTGATAATTCCACGACAGTTGGCGCCCACCGTGGGGCTGGCGCATGATGGTTTCAAGTTCTTGAAAGGCAGCTTCGCAGGGCTCAAGGGGTACGCTATGGGCCGGATGACCAAGAGTCATTGCGACAAGCTCTACATCAATGACGAGGGCTGGGGTCCCGAGGCCGACTCAATCGAGTACGGGTACCAGGTCCCCTTTGGCGGAATTCACGTCCTTGTCGGCAAAAGCGGTGAGTCGGAGGCTGAGCCGGACATCTGCACCGACATCGTCGAGTCGACTCGGCGCGCGCGACCCGCCAAGGCTAAAGCCGCCCCAAAGCATGTTTTTGTTGGTTTTGTTCATGGAGCAAAACTAGAAGGAGGATATGAATCTGGTGGTGAGACGGTTATTTACTCAGGCGATGAGTCTTCTAATGGTGAGACCAACTCCATATACCAGGTTCAGGATGGCGGGCTTGGGGGCTGTTCCGATGGCGACAGTATTCCGGACCCCTTTGACCAGCCGCACCAGGTCACAGTCTTTATGGCCGGTACTCAGCCAACGCAGAACTCTACGGCTGCAGCGGCAATGATCTCCGGGTCAGCAGCAGCGACGACTTCCGAGGCAGGAAGCCCTATGCGTCCGCCGGCTCAAGTTTTGTCTGATCTATTGGATGCTCTGACAACGTTGTTAACAACGGAGGTTAACCCGGCAAATCAAGATCAACATAACACGGAGGTTACAAAATTGTGTGATGAGTTAGCACAAGCCAAGGAGGAGTTAAATGCAGAGAACACCTTGATGGCAATGGAGCGAGCCGCCTTACAGAGGGAGGTAGAACGGCTTCAGGCGGAGAGCTTTCGCTTAAGCTTGGACATGGATGCATCAAATGTCGTTTTCAACAAAAGGCATGTGAGCCGGCTGCCCCCGACTTACGATGCGAGGAATCTTTTTAACACACCTGGGGTAGGACCCAATAACCCGCCCGATGTGAATCGGACCGCTGAGGCGCCAACGGCAGGAGAATCGGTTCAGCCACGGGCTACAGATCCCCCACATTTGAACATAACCCCTCCTCAGCACATTCCAACACCTCCGGCGCATTTTTGTAACCCCTTGGATAACATGATAGTTGCGGCAACACAACTGGCGGCTCTCTTGGCCCAGGATGAGTCGCCAGCAGCAATAGAAATACAGAGAGCTAGAGAGCTTCTTCAGACGGCTGTGGCCCAGCAGGCGGCTTATTTATACAGTCGTGATCGTATCCACTCAACACCCCGCCCAAGTAGGAGTTATAGCAGGCACATTGATGAGCCGGCTGTGTCAAGGAGCGAACGACACCGTAATCAGCCTCGTCGACCTGACCCGCCAGGCACTGGTAATGATGCTCAAACTTTGGTAGACTAGGGCAGAGCACGGCGTGAGGCAGAGTTGGCGGCTCAACAATAACCTCCGGTTTATCCTTCGGCGTCCATGGAGGCAGGAGTGACCTCTAGAACCTTGGGCGTGCCTTGTTTAGTCCAGGCTTTAAGCGATGAGCATTTACCTAAGGATTTCAAGGGTCCTCGTAAGGTGCGTAACTACATGGCGGATCAGCCCCCAGAGGCTTGGATTGAGAGTTATGAGATGACCATGGAAATTCTAGATGTCAGTGATGCTGCATGTGCTAAATACTTCACCATGATGTTGGACGGGCCGGCTCATACGTGGTTAAAAGGCCAGCCTGCTAACTCCATTGGGTCATGGGCGGAGTTGAAAAGGCGATTTATTCAAAATTTTAAGGACACATGCAAGCAGCTTTTGTCAATTCTGGATTTGGATTCTTGTGTTCAAGGTGAAGGCGAGTCAATAACCAATTGGGTGCATCGGATTTCAGCTGTTATACACTCGTCGGACAGTATCAATGCCGGTTCAGTAGTCCTGATGTTGGAGAAATTTGTCGTTTCCTTCCTCTTAAGAAGAAATTGAGACGACTTAAGCGTCATTGCAATGATATGGGGGAGCTCATGGCGGCTCTTTTCAAGTATTCCGAATCTGATAGTACTAAAGATCTTGAGTCTGATGATGAGAAGACTGGGAAGGGGAAGAAGGGCGGCAATGCAAAAGGACATCATAACACGGCGGGTCAACGTGGCAATGGTAAGAGAAAGGCGGACGGCGGTTTAGACTTTGTGGCTAACACCAACACACAGAGCAATAACCAGCGTCGTAAGGGCAAAATGCAGGCGCCCCGGTTTGGAGGGATAAAATTCAGCCTTGAAGCTATGATGAACCAACCTTGTCCGAAACATGGGACCCGGGAGAAGCCGGCGAGTCATCTATGGAAGGATGGTTTCATCATGAGAGAGTATAGGAATTCTAACTTTTTTTAGAACAATCATGGTCCGCACGGCGGTTCAGGTTCCGGTTCAGATGGGCCTGGTTTTGGAGGTGGTGGTTCAAGCTCCGATTTTCAAGGCCAGGGTAATCAAGGTGGTTTCAATCAGCAATCTGGTCATGGGAATCAGCAGCAGCAGTCTGGTTATCAGAGTCATCCAAAGCAGCTGAATGGTGGTCAGTATCATGTATTCACTACATGTTTGTGCAAGCGGGATCAGAAAATACATAAACGGGCGGTGAACTCTGTTGAGCCGGCTGTGCCTTGTTACTTGCGGTGGTCTGAACAACCTATTGTATGGAGTCGTGAGGATCACCCACCCCGGGTTGATAATCTAGGTTAGTTGGCTTTGGTGGTTGCTCCACAGGTAGGAGGATACAAGCTGACAAAGGTGCTCATGGATGGGGGCAGCAGCATTAATATCGTTTACTATGAAACTTTTTGTCGTATGAATTTGACTGACAAAGATCTTAAGCCGTCCTCTACTGTTTTCCATAGGGTGGTGCCTGGTAAGTCGGCATATCCAGTAGGTAAGATAACACTGGAAGTAGCCTTTGGAGATAATAATGATTCCAGAGCTGAGAAGTTAACCTTTGAGGTGGTCAAGATCAAGAGCCCGTATCATGCTTTGTTCGGGAGGCCGGCTTACACCAAGTTTATGGCGCGGCCGTGTTATGTTTATTTGCATCTTAAGATTATAAGGGCACTATCATAATGCATGGGAATAGGAAGATTGCTCTGGATTGTGAAGAAGGTTACGCTGCTTATGCTGAGTCGGCTTGTGCCACTAAGGAGCTGAAGTTTTATAAAGATAATGTTGACCCAACGGATATGACGCCTTTGAACAAGCCAACCACAGAGAATGAGCCCTTAATGAAGTTTAATTCGGCAAATGATACTAAGATGGTTGATTTAGTCCCTGGCGATTCGTCAAAGCAGTTCAACATCAGTGCTAATTTGGATCCAAAATGGAAAGCGTGCTCATCGAGTTCATCCGTGAGAATTGGGACATCTTTGCATGGAAGCCTTATGACATGCCAGGTGTACCGATGGAACTTGATGAGCACACTCTTAATGTGGATCCCAAGTTTAAGCCGGTCAAGCAATTTTTGTGTCGTTTTAATGAGGAAAGGCGCAAGGCAATTGGTGAAGAGGTGGCCCGGCTCTTGGCAGCAGTGTTCATTGTTGAAGTTTTTCATCCTGAATGGTTGGCTAACCCGGTGCTGGTACTTAAGAAAAATGACACTTGGCGCATGTGTGTGGATTATACAGACCTTAACAAGGCCTGTCCAGCTGATCCCTTTGCTCTCCCTCATATTGATCAAATTATTGATGCTACGGCGGGTTGTGAGCGTTTGAGTTTTTTGGATGCTTATTCTGGTTATCATAAGATCAAGATGACAGTTAAGGACCAGGAGAAGACAACCTTTATCACCCCCTTTGGAGCTTTCTGCTATGTGTCCATGCCCTTTTGGGCTCAAGAGTGCCCAGGCGACTTACCAACGGTGTGTTCAGAATTTTCTCCACGACCAGATTGGGCGCAATGTTCATGCTTATGTGGATGATATTGTTGTAAAACCAAGGAAGAAAGAAACCTTGATAGATGATTTGAAAGAGACTTTTGACAATCTCTGGGTTTCTAAAATGATGTTTAACCCAGCCAAATGTGTTTTTGGTGTGCCAGCAGGCAATTTATTGGGGTTCCTGGTCTTGGAGAGGGGCATCAAAGCTAACCTGGAGAAGATCAAGCCTATCACTTTGTTGGCTAAGCCGGCATGTATTAACGACGTCCAGCACTTGGTAGGTCGTATCGCGGCTCTGAGCTAGTTTATAAGACGTCTGGGAGAGAAGGCTATCCTTTTATATCAAATGATGAAAAAGACAGATGACTTTGTCTGGAGTGATGCAGCTAATGAGGCATTTGAGGCGCTTAAGAAATAGCTAGCTGAGCCATTGGTTCTTGCAGCTCCAATTGAGAAGGAGCCCTTACTGTTATATGTGGCTGCAAACAACAGGGCTGTCAGTGTAGTCATTGTGGTTGAAAGGAAGGAGTCAGGCAAGGAATATCCGGTCCAAAGGCCGATTTATTATGTCAGTGAGGTGCTCATTGAATCTAAACAGAGATACCCACATTGGCAGAAGCTGGTTTACAGCGTGTTTATGGCCAGCCGCAAGTTGAAGCAATATTTTCTTGGTCATCCCATCACTATGGTTAGTTCTGCTCCCTTGGGGGATATCATACAAAACAGAGAAGCCACGGGTCGGTTAGCTAAGTTGGCCATTGAACTTGGACCCCATGGTTTGAAATATGTGCCTCGGATGGCTATAAAGTCTCAGGCATTGGTGGACTTTATCAACGATTGGACAGAGCTGCAGATGCCTGAGGACAAGCCGGATAATACATATCAGAGTATTCATTTTGATGGATCCAGGCAGTTGGAGGGCTCTAGGGCTGGAGTTATAATGACTTCCCCACGAGTTGATAGATTTAGTTATATCTTAGGATTGATGTTCCCTTGTACTAACAATGCAGCTGAGTACGAAGCTTACTTCATGGTCTTCAGATGGCTAAAGAGACGAATCTAAGCCGGGTAAGACGCTTTAGTGACTCAGATTTGGTGGCTCAGCAAGTGTCAAGAACTTGGGATTCAAAGGATCCACTCATGGCAGCTTATCGCCGAGAGGTTGATGCTATTGCTGGTCACTTCAAAGGTTATCAAGTGGAGCATATTGATCGCGGAAAAATGAGGTGTCTGATGCTTTAAGCCGGCTGGGGTCTCAGCATAAGCCGCCCCCCTAATGTTTTCCTTGATGTGTTACATAATCCATCAGTTAAGTTGCCTACGGAGGAGGATTTGGCAATCCCTGACCCGGAGGTGCAGCTGGTGGCGACTTCCCATGTTATCCCTGATTGGACAATTCCATATTTGGCTTATATGACCAGGGGCGAGTTACCTGAGGATGAATCTTTGGCCAGGCAAATAACCCGGCGGTCTAAGTCAATGACTATTGTCAATGGTGAGCTCCACAGGTGTAGTGTTACAGGGGTGTTTCAAAGATGTGTTTCTCCTGAGAAGGGCCATGAAATTTTAAGGGAGATTCATGAAGGAGATTGCGATCATTACGCGGATCTAAATCTCTTGTTGCTAAAGCCTTTTGTCATGGGTTTTATTGGCTGATGGCTCATGCTGATGCGGAAGATCTCGTCAGTAAATGTGATGGTTGTCAGAAATTTTCAAGACGAGCTCATGTGCCGGCTCAAGAATTGAGGATGATTCCAATTACTTGGCCATTTGCAGTCTGGGGGTTGGATATGGTGGGGCCTTTCAAAAGGTCTAAGGATAAAAAGACTCATCTCTTAGTGGTAGTCGACAAGTTTACAAAGTGGGTTGAAGCTGAGCCGATCAGCAAGTGTGATGCAGCCACGACAGTTCAATTCATCAAAAAGGCGATCTTTCATTTTGGATATCCTCATAGTATCATCACTGATAATGGTACTAATCTGTCTAAAGGGGCAATGAAAGAATTTTATGAACAAGAGCACATCCGGCTTGATGTGTCATCAGTAGCTCATCCCTAGTCTAATGGCCAAGATGAACGAGCTAATCAAGAAATCTTGAGAGGTATCAAGCCCTGGCTTATGGTCCCTTTGTAGAGGATGCCGAGTTGTTGGGCGGAAGAGTTGCCCTTAGTGCTTTGGAGTATTAATACCACCCCCAACAGATCTACGGGTTACACACCTTTCTTCATGGTTTACGGAGCTGAGGCGGTTCTCCCTAGTGACATACGTCACGACTCACCTCATGTGGCGGCTTATGTTGAAGCTGACAATGAGAAAACACGCTGGGATGCTATTGACCTGTTGAATGAAGAGCATGACCTTGCAGCGGCTCATTCGGTGATTTACCAGCAAGATCTGCACCATTATCACAGTTACCGGGTTAAAACCAAAACTTTTCAAGAAGGTGATTTGGTGCTCCGGCTTATCCAGGATCAAACTGACATGCACAAGCTATCCCCACCTTGGCAAGGACTGTTTGTGGTTAGCAAAAATCTAAACAATGGGTCATACTACCTTATTGATGTTCGAGACCATAAGGACTCACACACGTCAGAGGAGGAGACTCAGCGGCCATGGAATATTGCTCATCTTCGGCCTTATTACACCTGAGCCATTGGCTGTTGTGATGTACATACATTTGTCATTGTATATATTACGGTAAGTATAATAAAGCCGTCACCCCTGATGATTCGGGGTCTCTGTCGTTTCATTTCTGAGAATATGAGTCCTTATTTACTTCATATGGTCACTTGGGGGCTTCTTTCTTATTGAGCACAACTATGACCCTTTTGACCTGGTGTCACGCCCAAGATGCGACCCTATCCTAAAGGAACTCGAAGGTCCCACCAAGGATAGAAGCGCATCTTGAAGACGCTTTTGTAAGGTGGATATCATCACATCAACATTACAAAATAGTGGGGATACATACAAAAGGCATACAATGCCACACGAATACAACATCACAATACATTAGAGCATCATCCGACTACGGATGAAACACAAACAGAAACTCAAATGACATCCACCCTGCTAGCCCAGGCTGCCGACCTGGAACCTATCCCCTGATCGAAGAAGCAGAAGAAGAACTCAACACAAGCAAGCATCGCTCTCGCGTCATGATCATCGCATAACCTGTACCTGCAACAGTTGTTGTAGTAATCTGTGAGCCACGAGGACTCAGCAATCCCATTACCATGGGTATCAAGGCTAGCAAAGCTTAATGGGAAAGGAAGGGGTAAAGTGGTGAGGTTGCAGCAGCGATTAAGCATATATGGTGGCTAACATACGCAAATAAGAGCAAGAGGAGAGCAAACGGAACGGTCGTGAAGCTAGCAATGATCAAGAAGTGATCCTGAACTCCTACTTACGTCAAACATAACCCGAAACCGTGTTCACTTCCCGGACTCTGCCGAAAAGAGACCATCACGGCTACACACTCGGTTGATGCGTTTTAATTCGAATCAGGTGTCAAGTTCTCTGCAACCGGACATTAACAAATTCCCATCTGCCACATAACCGCGGGCACAGCTTTCAAAAGTTTAAACCCTGCAGGGGTGTCCCAACTTAGCCCATGATAAGCTCTCGCGATCAACGAAGGATCCTTCTCCCAGGAAGACTCGATCAGACTCGGAATCCTGGTTTACAAGACATTTTGACAATGGTAAAACAAGACCAGCAAAGCCGCCCGATGAGCCGTCAATCCCGATAGGAGCTGCACATATCTCATTCTCAGGGCAACACCGGATAAGTCAAGCTACGAGTAAAACCAGACTTCGAGTTTCCCCGAGGTGGCCCCGCAGGCTGCTCAGTTTGGACCAGCACTTAGAGAAGCACTGGCCCGGGGGGGGGGGCTAAAATAAAGATGACCCTCGAGAGAGCGACTCCCAAGGGAAAATTAGGTGATGGTGAGGCAAATGGTAAAACCAAGGTTGGGCCTTGCTGGAGGAGTTTTATTCAAAGCGAACTGTCAAGGGGGTCCCATAAATCACCCAACCGCGTAAGGAATGCAAAATCCGGGAACATAACACCGATATGACGGAAACTAGGGCGGCAAGAGTGGAACAAAGCTCCAGGCATAAGGCCGAGTCTTCCACCCTTTACCAAGTATATATAGATGCATCAATTAAATAAGAGATATTGTGATATCCCAACATAATCCTGTCCACCAAGGAGGAATCTTCAACTTCACCTGCAACTAACAACACTATAAGAGGGCTGAGCAAAGCGGTAACATAGCCAAACAATGATTTTCTAGGAAGGGTGAAAAGGTTAGAGGCTGACATGGCAATTTGGGAGGCTTGAAGAGCAAGTGATAGGTAGCGCAACATAGCGATAGAACGAAGCAACTAGCATAGCAATGATAGTAGTGAGATCCAGGGTAGCGGTCATCTTGCCTGAAATGCCGCTAGGAAGAAGAATGAGTCCATGAAGAAGATGAACGGATGAAGCCGAACCAAGCGTACATGAACGAATCCTCACGATCGCAACGAAACGGGAACTATCGAGAAGAAGCACACAACATGTAAACACACCACACATGAACAAGGCATGATGCTCAACCAAGTATGATGCAAGACAAGACTACATGAAGCTACTCATGGCAAGAGATGATGCAAACAAGAGCAACACATCAATGCAAGTTTAAATGAGGCCGGGAACAACATATAACAATTCCGGTAAGTCCTCATATGCAAATTTCGAAATTGGTCCAGATCTGAATAAACCTTATGTTCAAGTTGTTAAATAGCAAGTTAAGATGCACCAAGATGATCTACACGAGATTCTAGTCAAGTTACATATAAAGTTCATTTAATTCGGAGCTACGGCCTAGAAGATATGAGCAAAACAAGTTAAACATGGCATTGATGCAAAATACATACAACCATCAAGCAAAGACCTCAAACAAGGATGCAACATGATAATATGAAGCTACATGCAAAATCAAGCAAGTTTCATATAGAGCACACTCAAAACGGAGCAACGGTTCAACACATACACTCTATACAAGTTTAAAGGACAAGCTATCCAAAACAGCAACTAGGCATCTTGCAAGTACCAAAACAACATCCTACAGCATCTCAACATAAGAAAAAAAAGGCATGGACATGCTGTACATGTAAAGCATAACAAAACATGAACACTGAGCTATCTCCAGAAATCAGTAGAACATGCTCAAAAACACATGGCAAGATTGCATATAATAACAGTTTCAGACTTAGCAGAAATAACGTCAGGTTGCAATGTTTAGAGCTATCAAACAACATGTTGTAGCAAGATATCATGGCAAACAAAGGCATGTCATGAACCTACTAATTACATAGAACAAAAATCCTTTACTTACCATGAGCCAGAAAGGATCAGAAGATATGATGGCACTCATGTAAACATGGTAAATGATATGACAGATTCAAACATGGCAGAAACAACAATAGGTAGGCATGTTGGTGAGCTTGTACGACTCACCACAGAGCAATACATGGCATGACAAGTCAACCAACAGTAAGAAGATATGTTTATGAAGCTAAACATGGCAAGAGCAAGTTCATAGGGTGCATGGATAACTAGCAAAGCTCATGGCAAAACTGAACTTAATGTTAACAGGCTGACAGCAACATTATTTAGCAAGTTTGGAGCAAGATTACTACAAGCTACAACAGGCTATAAATACAACCAGGGGCACAGATGGATAGAGAATGACATGTATAACAAAACATCCTTAGTGAACATCTCCAGATTATGCATAGAATGACTTGTAGCAGCAAGTTTACATAGCATCACAAAATAACAGATTCAGCCTAGCAAAACAGCAACAACAAGTACCCTACTTAACAAGCTTGATGCACTCAGTACAAGACTCACGAAAATACATGGATGGCACCCCCTGTAAAGATGACATGATGTAGTTCAAAACACATGTAGAGCTCAGGCTCATAGGATGCACACATCAAATGCAACAAAAATGACAAATCACCAAGTTATAACAATTTCAGCAGATTAACATCATATAACACTCTTGCAACGATGATTCGGGCATCAAGATGACCTCAAACAAGCATGGCACAATGGAACGAAATGTAGAGAACATCATGATGAACATTTGGATATGTAATTCATGCAAAACGGAGCAGTATGCATGGAGTTATGGCATGTTGAACAGGGCATGAAAATACTGCAGGGAATCGGGACTTTGCAGAAATATACCCTCGCGAAAAGTTAACTCGGGACGAGAAGATCCCGGGACGGAGCGGATCCAGGCACGGGGGAGCGTTTGGTTCGTGGTGGTGGTGGATCTCGTCCAGATCCGGTGGATCTGGTGACGACGGCTTCGGCGAGGCCTCCGGTGAGGGCGGCGGCCGGAGTTGGAGGGGCGCGGGGGAGGCGAGGCGAGCTCCGGGCGGGGCGAGGACGCGGTCTCCAGCGAGGCGGCGACAGAGGCGCGCCGGCGGGAGGAGATGGGAGGCGCCGGCAGGGGAGGCGACGACGGAAGCCAGGCCGCGGGGCGATGAGCGGGGAGGTGCCGGCGGGCGGCGGGGAGCGAAGGCTCGGGCGGCGGAGGCGCGGCTGGGCGCGGCTCCCGCGGCGGGGAGGCGGCGGCCGGCGGCAAGCGGGCTGCCAGTGAGGCGCCCGGCAGGCAACGGCGGGGCACGCCGGCGGGGAGCTCCGGGGCGAGGTCGGGGCGGCTTGGGCCTCGCGGGCCAGGTGGCGGCGGGGACGGGCCAGGCGGCGGCGGGATCTGGGCCCGCGCGGGCCCCGGATGGGCTCCGCGGGCCGACGGCGCGGGGACGACGGCGGAGGACAGGTGGCGGCGTGCAAGTGGACGGGGCGCGGCGGCGGACATGTCCGGCGTGGTGCGGACGCGTCCGGTGGTGGCGGAGGGCGATTTTTTAGGGTTAGGGTGGATTTGATCCGGAATTTGGACGAGGAGCACATATTTATAGGTAGAGGGAGCTAGGAGACTCCAAATGAGGTGTGGTTTTCTCCCACACGATCGTGATCGAACGGCGGAGAGCATGGAGGGGGTTTGGATGGATTTTGGGCCACTTTGGAGGGGTGTTGGGCTGCACACAAAAGATGCCTTTACGGTTCCCCGGTTAACCATTGGAGTATCAAACGGGCTCCAAATGGCATGAAACTTGACAGGCGGTCTACCGGTGGTGTACCAAGGCCACTTGGGAAGCCTCTGTCCATTCCGAGAATGTTCAACACCCGCTCACGACAAGAGACAAAAGGGGGACGCCAGATGACATAGGAGTGCCGGATTGCAAAACGGACAACGGGGAAAATGCGCGGATGCATGAGACGAACACGTATGCAAAATGAGATGCACATGATGACATGATAAAATGCAACACACAAGCAAATGACATGGCAACAACGGCGAATAACTGGCAGACACCTAGCACATCGAATCCGGGGCGTTACAACACTCCTCCACTAACAAGAGATCTCGTCCCGAGATCTTAGGACCGAGACGGAAGGGAAGGAGGACGAGGTGAAACATGTACTGAAGAGAAGAAGCAAAGAATCGAGAGCACCTGAGAAGAGGAGAGGAATGACGAGAATCGAAAGCTCCCGGAATCAGATAGACTATGAAACCACTCCGGTTAGAACAAGATAAGAAACGAATAAAACTGAAAGGATTTAGGCAGCACTCCGGCTGAAAATGGAAGGAATAGAACCCGAGCTTGAGAGGATGGAATGATACTTGATGAAGACATGACACAAAACCTCCGGAAAGAATTGAAAGAGAATTGAATGAAAAGAATTTAGAAGGATTGAATGGAGTTGTTGAGAAAATCAACAACGAAAGAATAAGCTTGATGTGGACTTATGGATAACATCTCAAAATTTATGAGCTGATAACCGACCACGAGCGGAAAAGATTAAATAACTAGGAAGAAAGAAGAAATGCAAAACTCCACTTCAAAAGAATATGGAGAATTAATTGCACCTCGAGAAGCAAGAAGAAGGATACTTGAGCTCCTTCGATTAGAATCTTGATGAACTCTTTTGAGAATGAATTGACTCATGACGATCCACCCTGAAGAACTTGGCTAACAAAAAAGGATGATGAGATAGAATGAGGGAAGAAAGAATAAGATTAAGCCTTGCGACGATTCAGGTGGAGGTTCGAGACGAGATCACCGACGAAACTTGGAACTCCGGAAATAAGGATGAACAACACATAACTGAGAAATTGGTAACACGAACAAACTCCGGTAGAAAAGAATTAGACACTTGGATAAAACAAGAATAAGAATTATGTTATGCTTATCCTCATCAAATTTAATTGATGACAACATGATTTGGCATGCAACTTATTCTTGTTGAAAAGGATTGAGAAGTGACATATCACAAACTTGAGAAGGTCTTACTGAACCACCGGAAGGATTGGAAAGAATGAATGAATTAAAATAATAATGAAGGAAAACGAATCTTGAACGAACCACCGTAAGAATTGAAAAATGAATGATGAAAGAGAATGAATCAGCAGGAAGAATTAGAAGAACAAATAAGCTAGAGGCGATTTAGATGCAAAAGAACAAAGAGATCATGAGCTGATTAAAGAACACTTGAACGAAGCACCGGGATAAATAGAGAACGATAATTGGAATGATGGCCTCCGGATGACCGAGACGAAAAAACAACTCCTGAAATACTCCGGATGGATGAAAAGAATATCTGACAAATGGAATAATTCGCAAGGATAACATGAAGCTAGAACCACAAAACTTCGAGAGAACAAACAAGATTGAGAGGAAAAACTCTTCTTCGATCTTCAAATGATGATGAGAAACACCACCAAAATAACTGAGGTACTCCGGTAGAATGAAAACCGAAAAGGTTGAGTCAACAATGAAAATGATTTGAAATCGATCTTGGAAAGGCATATGACTGATGAAATTCATTCTTACATCACACTTGAAAAGAATTGAGAATAACTCCAGAATAATTAGAAGAGTCAGGTAAGATCCTGGAAAAAGACCTGTGGGTTAGGGCCCACTAAAAGAAAACATCGTTGAAAAGGATTGAAGAGGAGATGATGCACCGGAATGATTGAAATATTTGAATGAGGTGACAACCATGAATCAATTGGAACACAGACGAATCTCCTGAGATGTCTTCCGAACTCCGGAATGATTGAATCGCGAGAGGCAAACGGGCAAAGAGAATACTTTAACCAAGGAAAAGAATGTGATCAACCCGAAAAAAACTTGAATTGAGTCCACCGGAGAAGAAAATGAGAAGAAGAATGTCGAACAAAAGAGAATTCACCGGTTGAAACAATTGACGAAAGGCTGAAGAGGCTCCACACGAATGAAATTGATGGTCGAAAGAGACTCATACTCCGGGAAGAAGAGGGTGGGAGGGCGGGAAAAACAAAGGCACCTGGAGGGGAGAATCGACGAATAACTTGAAGAGAAAACACAGGTTGAAATCATTGAGGAAAGAAAGCAAAGACTTCACACGAGTAGGATGGATACTCGATTACGGACTCTGGCTCCGAGAAGAAAAAGGGGTGGTTGGGTGGGAAAAGAAAACAACTGAGGATTGAACTCAAAGATGAAGAGGCTCGAGTCAACTTGACGAGAAATGGACCAGATGAAAAGAGAAGAGAACCAACAACCGAAAAACCAACTGCGTGATCCTAAATAAAGTTTGACAGGGAAGAGGAGTAATTCAAAACACCTACGTCAATATTCCTCACCAGAGCGACGAGGGGACTGAGGAGTAAAAGAATTCCTACTCTCCGATATAACTAGACTCCGAAAATAGTTTTCTTCTAGACTCAACAACGGCCAAACTACACAATCAATCAAGGGGGCTCCTAGGGTCGGTCGAGGCTCTGATACCAACTTATTCTTTAGGATAGGGTCGCATCTTGGGCGTGACAAGTAACTTATTCTTGTTGAAAAAGATTAAGGGGAATGTGGCATGAAACTTGAGAGGTGGTCTACCGGTGGTGTACCAAGGCCACTTGGGAAGCCTCTGTCCATTCCGAGAACGTTTAACACCCGCTCACGACAAGAGACAAAAGGGGGACGCCGGATGACATAAGAGTGCCGGATTGCAAAACGGACAACGGGGGAAATGCTCGGATGCATGAGACGAACACGTATGCAAAATGAGATGCACATGATGACATGATAAAACGCAACACGCAAGCAAATGACATGGCAACGACGGCGAATAACTGGCAGACACCTAGCGCATCAAATCCGGGGCGTTACACCTGGCTTGAATGCCTTGTTTATAAATACTTGGGGGCTTCCTGCTTGTTGAGCATAGCTATGATTACCCTTCTGATCCGGCTTATACGCTTGGATCATAATATTACTTGGGGGCTTTTTGTTAAATGAACAAAGGCTTTGTTGTCATGTGTAATATGCTTGGACGCCAGGTGTATTCACCAAAAATCTGGGTTATCCTGCCTTTGTAAGTTTGCCACTCCGACCAGGTAATCCTGGAATGACTCATCATACTCTTGTCAGTTAATATTTTTAAGACCCTGAACTTGTCAAAGTTAAAACGGCGATTTGGTCATGTGAGGCCCGGCTTACAGGTTTGAATTAAGGAGTAACTCAGTGGTTGTGCGGCCCTTGAATAGCACTTGATGTTGAGGCTTGGCAGCCTTTGAATGCCTTGATCTTTTGGTTTCTTTTATTCTTGAATCTTTTTATGATTTATGTTTATGCCACATTGATATATGGTTAAAAGTTGATTCATGCTAGGATGCCTTGATCTTTATTTGATAAAATCTGACGTATTGATAACCCGACCTGGTTTTGGATGATAAGTCACTAGTGTTTGATGATCATATATATGGAGTTTTATGCTCTTGGGATGTTACCCTTTGTTATTTCAGGCGGTGTAAGCCGACATCTTTGAATAAATTGCAGAGTGTTGAGCTCTGTATTGGGATTGTTGCCCTTATTACATGTGGTTTGGTAAGCCGGTCATATTTATAAGTATCACAGGTATGATATTTATTTCTACTATTATTATGAGGTTTTGATAAACCGGCCCTGGTTATGGATATTGTAGTCACCAGTGATTTGTCATATGTGGAAATTTTTGACAAGCCTTGGGGTAAGCCACCAAGGTGTTTGTGCTCTGTTTTACATGCATGGTGTTGGGGATATAACTATTAGGTATGACCCGCCCAGGAGACCGGGTTATACCTATGGAGGTTCATGATATGAAGCCCACGAGGATATTGAAGATGGCGGTTCACAAGCAAGGGCCCAAGGCCCAAGGGCGACTTAAGGCCCGTAGGGGTAAACCGCCATATATGTAAGACTTGCATTGTAAGGCATGTATAGATAGTCACCGAGCCGGACACGTTGTCTATGAACCGACCGGGACTCCGTGAGCCGCTGGGCGTCAACCTGTGTATATAAAGGGATGACCCGACGGCAGTTCAAGAAAAGAAACAAGATATCAAAAGCTAGGTCAAGCGTATTGGCTCCCTGGTAATCGAGACATAAGCAATACCACCTCAAACTGGACTAGGCCTTTACCTTCAACGCAAGGGGCTGAACCAGTATAAACTCCTATGTCCTTTGTCCCGTTTAACCCCTTTAAGCTAACCTAGTTGCGATGGCTCCACGACTAAGTCCTCACACTAGGACATCTTCCGTGACTATCCCACGGCAGTTGGTGCCCACCGTGGGGCCAACACACGGTGGTTTCGAGTTCTTAAAGGGCAGCTTTGAAGGGATCAAGGGATACGCTGTGGGCCGGATGGCGAAGAGTCATCGCGGCAAGCTCTACATTGATGATGCAGGCTGGGGCCTCGAGGCCGACTCAATTGTACGGGTACCAGGTCCCCTTCGGCGGAATACACGTCTTCATCGACAAGATCAGCAAGCCGGGCCCTGAGCTGGACATCTGCACCGACATCATCGAGATGGCTCAGCGTGCGAGACCCGCCCGAGCTCAGCCCACCATGAAACGTGCCTTCATGGGATTCATCCATGGAGCGGAATTTGATGAAGGATCTATGTCTGGCGGTGAGACGGCCATCTATTCTGATGGTGAGTCATCCAGAGGTGAGACTACTTCATTGTATCAACTGCAAGATGGCAGGCTTGGGGGCTGTTCCGATGGCGACAGTATTTGGGACCCCTATGAGCCGCCGAATATGGTTGGGATCTTTATGGCCGGTACATAGCCTGGTCAGAATTCTTCAACTACAGCAGCAATGATTTTCGGGTCAGCAACGACGACGGTGGCCGGGGCAGGAGGCCCTGTGCGCCCGCCGACTCAGCTTTTGATAGATTTAATGGATAAACTGACAGATCTGTTGATAGCAGAGGTCAACCCGGTGAATCAAGCTCGGCATAATGCAGAGATTGCAAAGTTACGTGACGAGGTAGCACTAGCCAAGGAAGACCTGGCGGCAGAGGACGTTAGGATAGCCGCAGAGCAGGCTGCCCTGGATGCTCAGGCTCAGTGGATTCAGTCAGAGGCTTTCCGGCTTACAATGGATCAAAACGCTTCAAATGAAATCATGAGGAGGAGGCACAAGTCTCGTCTACCTCCAGTTTATGAGGCGAGAAACCTCTTTTGCACACCTGGAGCGGGGACTAGTAACCCGCCGCAGACAAACCGGGTTGCAGCACCTGGGGCCGGAACGCCAGTTCAGCGACGCATGACGGAGCCACCTTGTTTGAATAATGTTCTGCCTTAGCATGTGCCAACACCACTGGGTCATTATTCTATCCCTTTGGATAACATGATCACTGCGGCGACACGACTGGCGGCTCTCCCAGTAGATGGCAACTCTCTAGCGGCGGTTGAAACACGATGGGCTAGGGAGCTTCTTCAAACTGCATTGGTGCAGCAGGATGCATATTCTTACAGTCGAGATAGGATTCATTCAACCTCTCGCCCAAGCCGAAGTTATATCAGACACATGGACTCGCATGCCGTTTCAAGCAATGAACAGCGCCGTAACCAGCCACGTGGGCATGATCCAGCACGTGATGGAGCTCATGACTTGCTCGGTCAGGATAGAGTGTGTTAGGAGGCTGAGCAGGCGGCTCAGCGGGTGGCTCACCAGCCCCTTCCGGTTTATCCAATAGCTTCACTGGTAGCAGGCGTGACCTCTAGAACTACAGGTGTACCCTGTTTGGTGCCGGCTCTGCATAATGAGCGTTTTCCCAAGGATTTCAAAGGACCTCGCAAGGTGCCTAACTACACAACCGACTTACCCCCTATTGAGAGTTATGAGATGGCCATGGAACTGCTGGAGGTCAGTGATGCTGCGTGTGCTAAATACTTCACCATGATGCTGGATGGGACGACCCATACTTGGTTAAAGGGGCTGCCTGCCAACTCCATGTTGGAAATATGACCTAGAGGCAATAATAAAAGGATTATTATTATATTTCCTTGTTCATGATAATTGTCTTTTATTCATGCTATAATTGTATTATCCGGAAATCATAATACACGTGTGAATATTTAGACCACAATATGTCCCTAGTAAACCTCTAGTTGACTAGCTCGTTGATCAACAGATAGTTATGGTTTCCTGACTATGGACATTGGATGTCATTGATAATGGGATCACATCATTAGGAGAATGATGTGATGGACAAGACCCAATCCTAAGCATAACACAAAGATCGTGTAGTTCGTTTGCTAGAGCTTTTCCAATGTCAAGTATCTTTTCCTTAGACCATGAGATCGTGTAACTCTCGGATACCGTAGGAGTTCTTTGGGTGAACCAAACGTCACAACGTAACTGGGTGACTATAAAGGTGCACTACAGGTATCTCCGAAAGTGTATGTTGGGTTGACACGCATCGAGACTGGGATTTGTCATTCCGTATGACGGAGAGGTATCACTGGGCCCACTCGGTAGTGCATCATCATAATGAGCTCAAAGTGACCAAGTGTCTGGTCGCGGGATCATGCACTATGGTACGAGTAAAGTGACTTGCCGGTAACGAGATTGAGCGAGGTATTGGGATACCGACGATCGAATCTCGGGCAAGTAACATACCGATTGACAAAGGGAATTGTATACGAGGTTGCTTAAATCCTTGACATCGTGGTTCATCCGATGAGATCATCGAGGAGCATGTGGGAGCCAACATGGGTATCCAGATCCCGCTGTTGGTTATTGACCAGAGAGCCGTCTCGGTCATGCCTGCATGTCTCCCGAACCCGTAGGGTCTACACACTTAAGGTTCGGTGATGCTAGGGTTGTATGAATATGAGTATGCAGCAAACCAAAAGTTGTTCAGAGTCACGGATTAGATCTTGGACGTCACGAGGAGTTTCGGAATGGTCCGGAGGTAAAGAATTATATATAGGAAGTGCAGTTTCGTCCATCGGGAGAGTTTCGAGGGTCACCAGTATTGTACCGGGACCACCGGAAGGGTCCCGGGGGTCCATCGGGTGGGGCCACCTATCCCGGAGGGCCCCGTGGGCTGAAGTGGGAGGGGAACCAGCCCCTAGTGGGCTGGTGCGCCACCCTTGGGCCCCCTGCGCCTGGAGTTGGAAACCCTAGGGTGGGGGGGCGCACCACTTGCCTTGGGGGGCACTCCACCCCCCTGGCCGCCGCCCCCCCTTGGGAGATCTGATCTCCAGGGCCGACGCCCCCCTGGGGGCCTATATAAAGGAGGGGGGAGGGAGGGCAGCCGCACCCTGAAGCTTTGGCGCCTTCCTCTCCCCTGCTACACCTCTCCCTCTCGCAGAAGCTCGGCGAAGCTCTGTCGGAACCCTGCTGCATCCACCACCATGCCGTCGTGCTGCTGGATCTTCATCAACCTCTCCTTCCCCTTGCTGGATCAAGAAGGAGGAGACGTCATCCGCTCCGTACGTGTGTTGAATGCGGAGGTGCTGTCCGTTCGGCACTTGGTCATCGGTGATTTGGATCACGACGAGTACGACTCCCTCAACCCCGTTCTCTTGAACGCTTCCGCTCGCGATCTACAAAGGTATGTAGATGCACTACTATCACTCGTTGCTAGATGAACTCATAGATGGATCTTGGTGAAACCGTAGGAATTTTTTTATTTTCTGCAACGTTCCCCAACAGTGGCATCATGAGCTAGGTCTATGCGTAGTTCTCTATTGCACGAGTAGAACACAAATCTGTTGTGGGCGTAGATCTTGTCAACTTGCTTGCCACTACTAGTCTTATTTTGCTTCAGTGGTATTGTGGGATGAAGTGGCCCGGACCGACCTTACACGTACGCTTACGTGAGACAGGTTCCACCGACTGACATGCACTAGTTGCATAAGGTGGCTAGCGGGTGTCTGTCTCTCCCACTTTAGTTGGAGCGGATTCGATGAAAAGGGTCCTTATGAAGGGTAAATAGAAGTTGACAAATCACGTTGTGGTTATTCGTAGGTAAGAAAACGTTCTTGCTAGAACCCAATTGCAGCCACGTAAAAGATGCAACAACAATTAGAGGACGTCTAACTTGTTTTTGCAGCAATTGCTATGTGATGTGATATGGCCAAAAGTTGTGATGAATGATGAATGATATATTGTGATGTATGAGATCATGTTCTTGTAATAGGAATCACGACTTGCATGTCGATGAGTATGACAACCGGCAGGAGCCATAGGAGTTGTCTTAATTATTGTATGACCTGCGTGTCAATGATTTAACGCCATGTAATTACTTTACTTTATTGCTAAACCGTTAGCCATAGTAGTAGAAGTAATAGTTGGCGAGCAACTTCATGGAGACACGATGATGGAGATCATGATGATGGAGATCATGGTGTCATGCCGGTGACGAAGATGATCATGGAGCCCCGAAGATGGAGATCAAAGGAGCTATATGATATTGGCCATATCATGTCACTACTATATAATTGCATGTGATGTTTATTATGTTTATGCATCTTGTTTACTTAGAACGACGGTAGTAAATAAGATGATCCCTTATGATAATTTCAAGAAAGTGTTCCCCCTAACTGTGCGCCGTTGCTAAAGTTCATCGTTTCGAAGCACCACGTGATGATCGGGTGTGATAGATCCTTACGTTCACATACAACGGGTGTAAGACAGTTTTACACATGCAAAAACACTTAGGGTTAACTTGACGAGCCTAGCATGTACAAACATGATCTCGGAACACAGAGACCGAAAGGTCGAACATGAGTCGTATGGAATATACGATCAACATGGAGATGTTCACCGATGATGACTAGTCCGTCTCACGTGATGATCGGACATGGCCTAGTCGACTCGTATCATGTAACACTTAGATGACTAGAGGGATGTCAAATCTGAGTGGGAGTTCATTAAATAATTTGATTAGATGAACTTAATTATCATGAACTTAGTCTAAAATCTTTGCAAAATATGTCTTGTAGATCAAATGGCCAACGCTCATGTCAACATGAACTTCAACGCGTTCCTAGAGAAAACCAAGCTGAAAGATGATGGCAACAACTATTCGGACTGGGTCCGGAACCTGAGGATCATCCTCAATGCTGCCAAGAAAGCATATGTCCTAGAAGGACCGCTAGGTGAAGCACCCATCCCAGAGAACCAAGACGTTATGAACGCTTGGCAGTCACGTGCTGATGATTACTCCCTCATTCAGTGAGGCATGCTTTACAGCTTAGAACCGGGGCTCCAAAAGCATTTTGAGCAACACGGAGCATATGAGATGTTCGAGGAGCTGAAATTGGTTTTCCAAGCTCATGCCCGGGTCAAGAGATATGAAGTCTCCGACAAGTTCTATAGTTGTAAGATGGAGGAAAACAGTTCTGTCAGTGAGCACATACTCAAAATGTCTGGGTTGCACAACCGCCTGTCCCAGCTGGACATTAACCTCCCGGACGAGGCGGTCATTGACAGAATCCTTCAGTCGCTCCCACCGAGCTACAAGAGCTTTGTGATGAACTACAATATGCAGGGGATGGTGAAAACTATTCCTAAAGTATTTTCAATGCTGAAGTCAGCAGAGGTAGAAATCAAGAAAGAACATCAAGTGTTGATGGTCAATAAAACCACCAAGTTCAAGAAGGGCAAGGGTAAGAAGAACTTCAAGAAGTACGGCAAAGATGTTGCCGCGCCCGGTAAGCCAGTTGCCGGGAAGAAGTCAAAGAATGGACCCAAGCCTGAGACTGAGTGCTTTTATTGCAAAGGGAAGGGTCACTGGAAGCGGAACTGCCCCAAATACTTAGCGGACAAGAAGGCGGCAACACTAAAGGTATATTTGATATACATGTAATTGATGTGTACCTTACCAGTACTCGTAGTAACTCCTGGGTATTTGATACCGGTGCCGTTGCTCACATTTGTAACTCACAGCAGGAGCTGCGGAATAAGCGGAAACTGGCGAAGGACGAGGTGACAATGCGCGTCGGGAATGGTTCCAAAGTCGATGTGATCGCCGTCGGCACGCTACCTCTACATTTACCTACGGGATTAGTTTTAAACCTCAATAATTGTTATTTAGTGCCAAGTTTGAGCATGAACATTGTATCTGGATCTCGTTTAATGCGAGATGGCTACTCATTTAAATCCGAGAATAATGGTTGTTCTATTTATATGAGAGATATGTTTTATGGTCATGCCCCGATGGTCAATGCTTTATTCTTAATGAATCTCGAACGTAATGTTACACATATTCATAATGTGAATACCAAAAGATGTAAAGTTGATAACGATAGTCCCACATACTTGTGGTACTGCCGCCTTGGTCACATTGGTGTCAAGCGCATGAAGAAGCTCCATGCTGATGGACTTTTAGAGTCTCTCGATTATGAATCATTTGAGACATGCGAACCATGCCTCATGGGCAAAATGACCAAGACTCCGTTCTCCGGAACAATGGAGCGAGCAACCAACTTATTGGAAATCATACATACTGATGTTTGTGGTCCAATGAGCATTGAGGCTCGCGGAGGATATTGTTATGTTCTCACTCTCACTGACGACTTAAGTAGATATGGGTATGTCTACTTGATGAAACACAAGTCTAAGACCTTTGAAAAGTTCAAGGAATTTCAGAATGAAGTAAAGAATCAACGTGATCGAAAAATAAAGTTCTTACGATCAGATCGTGGAGGAGAATATTTAAGTCATGAATTTGGTACACACTTAAGAAAATGTGGAATCGTTTCACAACTCACGCCGCCTAGAACACCTTAGCGTAACGGTGTGTCCGAACGTCGTAATCGCACTCTATTGGATATGGTGCGATCTATGATGTCTCTTACCGATTTACCGCTATCATTTTGGGGATACGCTCTAGAGACAGCTACATTCACTTTAAATAGGGCACCATCTAAATCCGCTGAGACGACACTGTATGAATTATGGTTTGGGAAGAAACCTAAGCTGTCGTTTCTAAAAGTTTGGGGATGCGATGCTTATGTCAAGAAACTTCAACCTGAAAAGCTCGAACCCAAGTCGGAAAAATGCGTCTTCATAGGATTACCCTAAGGAAACCATTGGGTATACCTTCTACCTTAGATCCGAAGGCAAGATCTTTGTTGCCAAGAACGGATCCTTTCTGGAAAAAGAGTTTCTCTCGAAATGAGTAAGTGGGAGGAAAGTAGAACTCGATGAAGTACTACCTCTTGAACCGGAAAGTAGTGCAGCTCAGGAAAATGTTCCTGTGGTGCCTACACCGACTGGAGAGGAAATTAATGATGATGATCAAGGTACTTCGGATCAAGTTGCTACTGAACTTCGTAGGTCCACAAGGACACGTTCCACACCAGAGTGGTATGGCAACCCTGTCCTGGAAATCATGTTGTTAGACAACGGTGAACCTTCGAACTATGAAGAAGCGATGGCGGGCCCAGATTCCAACAAATGGCTTGAAGCCATGCAATCCGAGATAGAATCCATGTATGAAAACAAAGTATGGACTTTGACAGACTTGCCCGATGATCGGCGAGCGATAGAAAACAAATGGATCTTTAAGAAGAAGACGGACGCGGATGGTAATGTTACCATCTATAAAGCTCGACTTGTCGCTAAGGGTTATCGGCAAGTTCAAGGGGTTGACTACGATGAGACTTTCTCTCCCGTAGCGAAGCTGAAGTCCGTCCGAATCATGTTAGCAATTGCCGCATACTATGATTATGAGATATGGCAGATGGACGTCAAAACGACATTCCTTAACGGCTATCTTAAGGAAGAACTGTATATGATGCAGCCGGAAGGTTTTGTCGATCCTAAAAATGCTAGCAAGGTATGAAAACTCCAGCGATCCATTTATGGGCTGGTGCAAGCATCTCGGAGTTGGAACATTCGCTTTGATGAGATGATCAAAGCGTTTGGGTTTATGCAGACTTATGGAGAAGCATGCGTTTACAAGAAAGTGAGTGGGAGCTCTGTAGCATTTCTCATATTATATGTAGATGACATACTTTTGATGGGAAATGATATATAACTTTTGGACAACATTAAGGCCTACTTGAATAAGTATTTTTCAATGAAGGACCTTGGAGAAGCTGCTTACATATTAGGCATCAAGATCTATAGGGATAGATCGAGACGCCTCATAGGTCTTTCACAAAGCACATACCTTGATAAGATTTTGAAGAAGTTCAAAATGGATCAGTCCAAGAAAGGATTCTTGCCTGTATTGCAAGGTGTGAGATTGAGCTCGGCTCAATGCCCGACCATGGCAAAAGATAAAGAAGAGATGAGTGTCATCCCCTATTCCTCGGCCATAGGATCTATTATGTATGCCATGCTGTGTACCAGACCTGATGTAAACCTTGCCATAAGTTTGGTAGGAAGGTACCAAAGTAATCCCTGCAAGGAACACTGGACAACGGTCAAGAATATCCTGAAGTACCTGAAAAGGACAAAGGACATGTTTCTCGTTTATGGAGGTGACGAAGAGCTCGTCGAAAGGGTTACGTCGACGCTAGCTTCGACACAGATCTGGATAACTCTAAGTCACAAACCAGATACGTGTATATGTTGAATCGTGGAGTAGTAAGCTGGCACAGTTGCAAGCAGAGCGTCGTGGCGGGATCTACATGTGAAGCGGAGTACATGGCAGCCTCGGAGGCAGCGCATGAAGCAATATGGATGAAGGAGTTCATCACCGACCTAGGAGTCATACCCAATGCGTCGGGGCGAATCACTCTCTTCTGTGACAACACTAGAGCTATTGCCCTTGCCAAGGAGCCCAGGTTTCACAAGAAGACTAGGCACATCAAGCGTCGTTTCAACTCCATCCGTGAAAATGTTCAAGATGGAGACATAGATATTTGCAAAGTACATACGGATCTGAATGTCGCAGATCCGTTGACTAAACCTCTTCGGCGAGCAAAACATGATCAACACCAGAACTCTATGGGTGTTCGATTCATCACAATGTAACTAGATTATTGACTCTAGTGCAAGTGGGAGAATGTTGGAAATATGCCCTAGAGGCAATAATAAAAGGATTATTATTATATTTCCTTGTTCATGATAATTGTATTTTATTCATGCTATAATTGTATTATCCGGAAATCGTAATACATGTGTGAATACTTAGACCACAATATGTCCCTAGTAAGCCTCTAGTTGACTAGCTCGTTGATCAACAGTTAGTTATGGTTTCCTGACTATGGACCTTGGATGCCATTGATAACGGGATCACATCATTAGGAGAATGATGTGATGGACAAGACCCAATCCTAAGCATAGCACAAAGATCGTGTAGTTCGTTTGCTAGAGCTTTTCCAATGTCAAGTATCTTTTCCTTAGACCATGAGATCGTGTAACTCCCGGATACCGTAGGAGTGCTTTGGGTGTACCAAACGTCACAACGTAACTGGGTGACTATAAAGGTGCACTACAGGTATCTCCGAAAGTGTATGTTGGGTTGACACGGATCGAGACTGGGATTTGTCACTCCGTATGACGGAGAGGTATCACTGGGCCCACTCGGTAGTGCATCATCATAATGAGCTCAAAGTGACCAAGTGTCTGGTCGCGGGATCATGCATTACGGTACGAGTAAAGCGACTTGCCGGTAACGCGATTGAACGAGGTATTGGGATACCGACGATCGAATCTCGGGCAAGTAACATACCGGTTGACAAAGGAAATTGTATACGGGGTTGCTTAAATCGTCAACATCGTGGTTCATCCGATGAGATCATCGAGGAGCATGTGGGAGCCAACATGGGTATCCAGATCCCGCTGTTGGTTATTGACCGGAGAGCCGTCTCGGTCATGCCTGCATGTCTCCCGAGCCCGTAGGGTCTACACACTTAAGGTTCGGTGACGCTAGGGTTGTATGAATATGAGTATGCAGCAAACCGAAAGTTGTTCGGAGTCCCGGATGAGATCCCGGACGTCACGAGGAGTTCCGGAGGTAAAGAATTATATATAGGAAGTGCAATTTCGGCCATCGGGAGAGTTTCGGGGGTCACCGGTATTGTACCGGGACCACCGGAAGGGTCCCGGGGGTCCACCGGGTGGGGCCACCTATCCCGGAGGGCCCCGTGGGCTGAAGTGGGAGTGGAACCAGCCCCTAGTGGGCTGGTGCGCCCCCCTTGGGCCCCCCTGCGCCTAGGGTTGGAAACCCTAGGGTGGGGGGGGGGGGGGCGCACCACTTGCCTTGGGGGGCACTCCACCCCCCTGGCCGCCGCCCCCTCTTGGGAGATCTGATCTCCAGGGCCGGCGCCCCCCCTTGGGGGCCTATATAAAGTAGGGGGGAGGGAGGGCAGCCGCACTCTGAAGCTTTGGCGCCTCCCTCTCCCCTGCTACACCTCTCCCTCTCGCAGAAGCTCGGCGAAGCTCTGCCGAAACCCTGCTGCATCCACCACCATGCCGTCGTGCTGCTGGATCTTCATCAACCTCTCCTTCCCCTTGATGGATCAAGAAGGAGGAGACGTCATCCGCTCCGTACGTGTGTTGAACACGGAGGTGCTGTCTGTTCGGCACTTGGTCATCGGTGATTTGGATCACGACGAGTACGACTCCCTCAACCCCATTCTCTTGAACGCTTCCGCTCGCGATCTTCAAAGGTATGTAGATGCACTACTATCACTCATTGCTAGATGAACTCATAGATGGATCTTGGTGAAACTGTAGGACATTTTTTATTTTCTGCAATGTTCCCCAACACTCCATTGGGTCATGGGGTGAGTTGAAGGCCCGTTTTATCCAGAACTGTAAAGATACATGCAAACATCCCATGTCAATTGTGGATTTATCTGCTTGTGCCCAAGAGGAAGGTGAATCAATGCCCCATTGGGTGCGCCGGGTCAAGGCTATTATACATCCATCTGACAACATCAATGCCGGTTCTGCAGTTCTAATGTTGGAGAAAAATTGCCGTTTTTTGCCTCTTAAGTAGAAGCTGGGGTGGCTCAAGCACGATTGTAATGATATGGGGCAGCTGATGGCGGCTCTAATTAAATATGCTGACTCTGATGGTACCAAGGACCCCGAGTCTGATGATTAAAAGACGGGAAAGGGAAACAAGAGTGGCAACACCAAGGGTCCGCAACAAAACCCGACAAATCAGGGGGGTACGGCAAGTGCAAGGCTGATGGCAACTCGGATTTTGTAGCTAATACTAGTACGTAGAACAATAATCAGCATCATAGGGGGAGGGCGCCTCCTCGGACAGGTGGATTAGATCCCACTCTTGAGCAGTTGCTGAATGAGCCCTGCCCAAAGCATGGTACACATGAGAGGCCGTCCACTCACATTTGGAAATATTGTACGATCATGAGGGCCTTTAAAAATTCTAATTCATTCCAAAACCACCATGGGCCAGGCGGCGGCTCAGGTTCTGGCGGCGGCGGTTCTCATGACCCGGGTTATGGAGGTGGCGGTTCTAATTCTGGCTTCCAGGGTCATCAAAATCATCAAGGCAATCAAGGCGGTTACAGTCAACAATCCGGCCAGGGGGGTCAGCAGCAGCAGCAATGTGGCTATGAAAGTCATCCAAATCAGTTGAATAGTGGGCAGTATCACGTTTTCACCACAAGTTTATGCAAGTAGGACCAGAAACTCCACAAGAGGGTTGTGAACACTGTTGAGCCGACAGTTCCCCATTACTTGCGATGGTATGAGCAACCCATTATGTGGAGCCGAGAGGATCACCCGCCTCGGGTTGATAATCCGGGTCACTTGACTTTGGTGGTAGCACCTAAGGTTGGTGGATACAAATTCACTAAGGTACTCATGGATGGAGGTAGCAACATTAATATCCTTTATTATGATACTTTCCGTCGCATGGGGTTATTCGATAAAAATCTTAAGACATCCAATACTGTTTTCCATGGAGTGGTGCCTGGTAAGTCAGTGTACCCTGTAGGCAAGATTGAGCTAGAAGTAGCCTTTGGAGATGAGCATGATTCCAGGGCTGAAAAGTTAACCTTTGAAGTGGTCAAGATTAGGAGACCGTACCACGCTCTGTTTGGACGACCGGCTTATGCCAAGTTCATGGCACAGACATGTTATGTTTATTTACAACTCAAGATGTCGGGTTACAAGGGGACCATCATAGTGCATGGAAGTCGGAAAATAGCTCTGGAGTGTGAAGAAGGTGATGCTGCTTATGCTGAGTCTGTCTGTGCAACAGAGGAATTGAAGTTTTACAAGGATAATGTTGACCCGACGGATATGCCATCTTTGAAAAAGCCAACTATGGAGCATGATACGATCTTGAAGTTTAAGTCAGCTGATGACACTAAGCTAGTTGATTTTGTTCCCGGCAATTCATCCAAGCAGTTTTGTATCAATGCTAACCTGGATCCTAAATAGGAAATCATGCTCATCGAGTTCATCCGTGAGAACCGGGACATCTTTGCATGGAAACCTTCTGACATGCGGGGTGTACCAAGGGAACTCGCTGAACACACTCTCAATATTGATCCGAAATTTAAGCCGGTCAAGCAATTCCTTCATCACTTCAATGAGGAGAGGCGTAAGGCCATTGGTGAAGAGGTGGCCCGGCTCTTGGCGGTTGGGTTCATTATTGAAGTCTTTCATCCTGAGTGGTTGGCTAATCCGGTGTTGGTGCTTAAGAATAATGGCACTTGGCGTATGTGCATGGATTACACAGACTTAAACAAGGCTTGTCCGGCTGATCCTTTTGCTCTCCCTCGTATTGATCAAATCATTGATGCTACGGCGGGTTGTGAGCGTTTGAGTTTTTTGGATGCTTATTTTGGTTATCATCAGATCAAGATGGCAGTTAAGGACCAGGAGAAGACAACTTTCATTACTCCCTTTGGAGCCTTCTTCTATGTGTCTATGACTTTTGGGCTCAAGAGTGCCCAGGCGACTTACTAGCAATGTGTTCAGAATTGTCTTCACAGTCAGATTGGGCACAATGTTCACGCTTATGTGGATGATATTGTGGTGAAATCAAGAGAGAAGGAAACTTCGATAGACGATTTGAGGCAGACCTTTAACAATCTCCGGGTGTACAACTTGATGCTTGACCCGACCAAGTGCGTTTTTTGGTGTGCCAGCAGGCGAGCTTTTGGGCTTTCTGGTTTCTAACAGAGGCATTGAGGCTAACCCGAAGAAGATAAAGGCCATTACTAAGGGAGTCCTAGATTAGGGGGTATCCGGACAGCCGGACTATGTACTTTAGCCGGACTATTGGACTATGAAGATACAAGATTGAAGACTTCGTCCCGTGTCCGGATGGGACTCTCCTTTGCATGGAAGGCAAGCTTGGTGATTCGGATATTAGGTCTCCCTCTCTGTAACCGACTCTGTGTAACCCTAGCCCCCTCCGGTGTCTATATAAACCGGAGGGTTTAGTCCGTAGGACAAGAAGGACAATCATAATCATAGGCTAGCTCCTAGGGTTTAGCCTCTACAATCTTTTGGTAGATCAACTCTTGTAATACTCATATCATCAAGATCAATCAAGCAGGAAGTAGGGTATTACCGCCATCGAGAGGGCCCGAACCTGGGTAAACATCATGGCCCCAGTCTCCTGTTACCATTAGCCTTAGACGCACAGTTCGGGACCCCCTACCCGAGATCCGCCGGTTTTGACACCGACATTGGTGCTTTCATTGAGAGTCCCTCTGTGCCGTTGCTGTAAGGCTTTATGGCTCCTTCAATCTTCAACAACGACGCAGTCCAGGGTGAGACTTTTCTCCCCGGACAGATCTTCTGTTCGGCGGCTTCGCACTGTGGGCCAATTCGCTTGGCCATCTGGAGCAGATCGACCACTACGCCCCTGGCCATCAGGTCAGGTTCAGAAACTTGAATTACACGGCCGATATCCGCGGAGACTTGATCTTCGACGGATTCAGGCCTATGCTAGGAGCATCGAACGGTCACGACGAGCACGACTTAAATCTGCTGTCGGACAGTATTCGGGATATCGCACCTGCAGCAGCTCCGGACCTAAATCCGGGGCAGGTCGCGTCGTCCGAGGACGGGTGGATGGACCCCGCCATGGAGGCCGCATACTCTTTGATGGTAGAGCCGAACACAGATTCCGCTGTTAAGGAAATCTGCGTCATCGGACCCCCGGACTTGTGTCCGAATGTGGGTTCCGAACCGCACGCGCTCGGGCCCATCAAGTCCGATTGGGCTCAGGTAATGGAGTTCACCGCTGCGGATATCTTTCAACACTCCCCCTTCGGCGACGTTCTAAATTCATTAGGGTCTCTCTCTTTGTCAGAAGACTCTTGGCCAAACTATGTCCGACTTGAGTGGGATACGAATGACGAAAATCGTGGCCCACCCACTTCATAGCCACTGTCGATGACCTAATAGACATGCTTGATTTCGACTCCGACGACATCAACGGTATGGACGTCGATGCAGGGGACGATCTGGAACCACCGCCCACGGGGCGCTGGACCGCCACCTCATCATATGACATATAAATGGTGGACACGCCTAAGGAGGACAACGGCGACAAAAAGGACACATGGAGGATAAACCCCCCGGACAAAAGCCAAAACGACGGCGCATGCGCCTCTCTAAGTCCACTCACAGTCAAAATAGCGATAACAGCGCAAGAAAAATTGACACTCCGGTCGACTCCAAAGGCAACAACATGGGCCCAGCGATGGAGCAGGATGATCCAGGCCACGCTGAACACAACCCGGAACAGACGCCCGATCAGAGTGATCCCAAGGGCCGAAGTCATCAACCCGCCTCCGGAGAGGAGGACAGTCCGGTCGACGATGCATTCATCATCCTGGAAAGACGTTTGGAACAAGATAACCTTCGTAGAAGGCTTATAGCCACTGCAAGGATCCTAAAAAAGCAGAAGCAAAGGCTTAAAGCTGTGCAGGATATGCTCAACCATAGATGGAATAAGGTGCTAGTCACTGAAGGAAAATATGGCGACGATCGCCACACAAAGAGCTACCCAAAATGCAAGCTGCTGCCCGAATTCGACGATGAGGCCGTAGAGCCCATTCTGCCGAAGAACAACACGGCCAATCGGCCGGAACAACCACTTCATGGCCGCGATAGAGCAGTCACTGACGCCGCACACGATTTACGCGAGCTCCTGGACAAAAAGGCAGGCATGACTAGGTCCATCTACGGATCCAGAGGACATGCTCCGCCGCGGGATGATGGTCAGCAAAACGATCACACTGATCACATACCAGTTCAGAATCAACACCGGACACAACAACAGTCGGCAGCATGCCACGACATGTCCAGATACAGAGGGGCTGCGCACCCTCTGTGCTTCATCGACGAGGTGCTGGATCACGAATTTCCACAGGGATTCAAACCCGTGAACACAGAGGCATACGACAGAACGACAGACCCTGGGGTTTGGATTGAGGATTTTACCCTTCATATCCACGTGGCTCGTGGGGATGACCTCCACGCCATCAAATACCTTCCCCTCAAGTTGAAAGGGCTAGCTCGGCATTGCTTGAAAAGCCTCCCCGAAAATTCAATCGGAAGTTGGGAGGAACTTGAGGACGCTTTCAGGGCCAATTTTCAAGGGACCTATGTCCGACCTCCGGACGCAGACGATTTAAGTCACATAATACAACAGCCCGGAGAGTCAGCCCGTAAGCTTTGGAATATATTTCTCACTAAGAAGAATCAAATTGTTGACTGTCCGGATGCCGAAGCCCTAGCGGCCTTCAAGCACATTATCCGGGACGAGTGGGTTGCCAGACACCTCAGCCAAGAAAAGCCGAGGACAATGGCGGCCTTAACAAGCCTTATGACCCGCTTTTGCGCAGGTGAGGACAGCTGGTTGGCCCGTAGAGGCACCAGTGACCCAGGCACATCCAAAATTAGGGATGGCAACGGGAAGCCACGACACAGTAAGAACAAGCATCGGAACAATGAAGAAAGTCCGGACAACACGATGGTCAATGCCGGATTCAGGGGCTCTCGACCTGGTCAAAGAAAGAAGCCATTTAAAGGCAGCAAAGAGGGACCGTCCGGCCTGAATAAAGTCCTGGACAGATTGTGCCAAATTCATGGCACCCCCGAAAAACCTACGAATCACACTCACAGAGAATGCTGGGTCTTCAAGCAGGCCGGCAAGCTAAACGCCGAACACAAGGAAAGGGAAACACCAAGCGAAGACGAGGATGAGCCTCGCCAGCCGAACACTGGGGGACAAAAAAAATTCCCACCAGAAGTCCAAACAGTAAACAGGATCTATGACGTATACGCTGTAGAGCCCGTTGCTCCCAAATTCAACTCCTGGTCAGCCTGCCCGATCACCTTTGATCACAGGGACCACCCGACAAGTGTCCGACACGGAGGATCGGCTGCCTTGGTGCTCGACCCAATAATCGATGGATACCATCTCACTCGAGTCCTCATGGACGGCGGCAGTAGTCTTAACCTGATATATCAGGACACCATCCTCAAGATGGGGATAGACCCATCCAGAATCAGCCAAAGTAACACCACCTTTAAAGGAGTGATACCAGGCATTGAGGCCCGCTACAGGGGCTTCCTCGTATTAGAGGTGACATTCAGTTCTCCCGACAACTTCAGAAGCGAAGAATTGCTCTTCGACATTGCTCCCTTCAGCAGCGGTTATCATGCATTACTCGGAAGAATGGCGTTTGCTTGCTTCAACGCAGTACCGCAGTACGCCTACCTTCAACTCAAGATGCCCGGTCCACGTGGCGTCATCAATGTTAGCGAAAACACAGAGCGTTCCTTGCGAGCGGAAGAGTATGTGGCGGCTCTTGCAGCCGGACACTAGCAACCTCTCCCACCAAACGCATGATCTGTCGTTAAGACCATAGACACAGCTAGACGAGTCCGGTGCACCATCGTCGGTAACAGCCCAGATAAACCTGAGCTGGGTGCTATACATATACCCCCATAAATGGTACTAGGGGCTGCAAACATGTAATAAGGCCCACAATTCGGCTTGACCTTCTTAATATGCCAATACCTCACATTTCTAAACATTCATCGAGAATAAACAACTTTTCGCACGCTTACGCCATACTATTTTACATGAGTTTCTCATTTTTACAGACACTATTCATGTGACAGCCTTCGAGGATACGGCACAACGGAGACAAAGGCGCAGACGTGCAGCAGGGCCCCGCTCAAAGGTTTATCTTTAGATTAAGCCCCTATGTAAACCTTCTTTACTGTCTCTTGTTGCTTGACATCCCATGGGTATTCAATACACCCATAGGGGATACTGGCGTTATAGGCATTTCGCCACGACAGATCAATGCATGTACCTGGAAATACAAGGTTCATAATCGAGGGCGTTGCTCAGCCCAGTATATGTTATAAAGTCCGAATACCTTCGGGAGTGTTCGGCGTTGCGAGTTTGGCCCTATATGCATCAGCTCCGAATCATGTCTTTGCTCAAATGTTGGGTTTGCCCGGCTCCTGGGTTTGCTGCCTTACATTCCGTTCTATCGGCTAAGGCTGCCAAAGGAGAACTACTACGATTGTGCCCTGGTTATTCCGGATGAGCACCTCAGTAGAGAAATCCGAAAACGGACTGTCATGATACCACTCGAGGACTCATTGGAATCTTTAGGATTCCTCCGCATTAACAAAGGACCGTTTCTCGGTCATGTACATACGTGCCCCTATCCGGATGCACGCGGAGGTACTAGGGGCTACATAGTAGCCCCATCGTCAAACTCCTATGGCTAAGTGAAAGTGTTATAGCTATATAGTCCAGTTGCCTAGTTCGACGTGCGATCACCTCCTTAATGGACCAAGAAGTTGGATCAAGTGTGATTACGCACATTTTCTCGAACACCCCCGCATTATATGCGTGGGGGCTGAAGCCAACGACTGCTAACTTTCAGGTTATATACATACATAAACGGCCGCACAGGAGGCACTATAATACTTGCAGGCGAAAGTATAAACACAGCCTTTACAATTAAAATATAATTTTTTTTACAATTGAACGACTTTTCACTCAAACATGACACTCTTCGAGCACTGAGCCTCTATTATACGGGCACCTTCTATGACCTGCTCAAAATAATGCTCGGCTGGGTCCTGGCTTCCCGCCGGACTCTGGGTTGCAATGCTGGTGGCTTCCATATCCGCTCAATACGTCTTAACACGGGCAAGAGCCATCCGCGCACCCTCTATTCACGCCGACCTCCTCATGGCATCGATTCTCGATATAGCGCCAAGGAATTGTTGCACTAAACCAAAATAACTGCCCGACCTTGGTCCCTTTGGCCATAGATGGTCTATTACAGACCTCATTGCAAGACCGGACAACCTATGGAGCTCGGCCATAGCGGCCATCCTCTCACTCAATGGCAGCAGGCGCATCGGAGCATGGAATTGCGACCAAAACAACCTTTCTATGTCATTATCTTTTTGATCTTTGAAGAACTTGGTCGCGTCAGCCGCACTTTTTGCCAGATCTGCATACGCGTCTGCAACGCTCTATAGCTGATCCAGAGGAGCGTACTTCGGGTCTCCGAACTTCATCCGCAACAAATAGGGGCTTCCAGCCGTGATGTCTCTGGCCTGTCGAAGCTCCTCCCGCGCTGCTCTAATTTCAGAATGCGTCTCCTTGGCGGCATCCAGGGCCTTCATCAGGTCAGCCGGCTTCGCCTGATTCTCCTTTTCGAGGAGCTCATACCGGCCAACGGTGTCCCTTAGCTCCACAGCCATCTCGGCTATTTTATCGTCGCTTTGGCGATGAGCAGCCTGTTCGGCTCTCAAATCGTCGACCGCCTTTAGGGTAGCCGCATTGCTAGCCTGGGCTTGTTCCTTGGCTAAGGCAAGTTCCGCCCTCAGGGCCTCCACGGCAGCAGCTCCGCCTACAGCCAAAGCATATCATATTAACACTATGCTACTCTTACTATTTCCTAAACAAATAAGGAAAACCGAGCACATACTCTGTGACTCGTCAAACCGCTTCTTTACAAGCGTGATGTCGGCGTCCACCACATCAATCTGTCGCCTCAGTTTGGCGAATTCAGCGGTCCGGTCTACCGCCGGACCCTTAGCCACCTGCGCATGAATACAGTGCGATCATTACCTGGGAGTGTGATCCTCCGTTTGCCGCCCAAGGCTGGCAACCAGAGTCTCAGGGGCTACTATCTATACGGAGCACACCTATCGCGTATGATACAACCAAAAAATTATGTGTTTCGTGGCGTACCTCAAAGCCTTTGAGCAAGCTCGTAAAAGCCTCATTCAACCCGCTTGTGGCGGATGAGATCTTCTGCAACACCGTACCCATTAACATACAGTGATCCTCCGAGAGAGCAGCTTGCTCCAGGAGACCCGTCAGTATGTTCGGCCGGGCGCCGGACTGTCCCGGACCCTTCTCACTGCCCTCCATGGGGGCCGAACACGCCGGGCTCGGGGCGACCGAAGTGTTAGCTTCCGGCGTCAGCGGATCTGGACCCCCCCGTGACGACACCTCAGGGTCGCCCGCCCCATGGGGCAGAGAGGCAGGTGGGTTTCACTCTCCATCATCTCTGGAAGAAGATCCCCTGAAGACGAACTCTGTTGAGACGAGCTGCTAGCCGGACTGCAAAAAATAGACCCCGGTTACTATTCTCAGAGGAAAAAGCAATAGCTTTTTATTTACGATTAACTTACAGCTCGGTGGAGAGTTGGCCCGTTTGCGGGCATGGTGCCATGAGGACGCCCTTCGGGGTAGGGCCCCCTGGTGAAGCTTTCTTCCCTTGCTTAGGCACCTCCGTATCCAAGTCTTCGGAGGCGGCCCTTTTCTTCCCGCGGGGGGAGGAAACCTTGGATTCACCTCCCCGATTATCCTCCTTCATGGAGACAGTAATTCCCCTGGTTTGGATGTGCAATGTGTGGAGCTCGACTTCTTTATTCTTCCCTTCCCCTTTCCCCGAGGGCACTTGGCTTAGCGCACGTCTAAGCATCCTAGCTATTGCAGGACTAGGCAAGCCTTCGGGAAGTGGGGCCGGACACCTGATCCTCTCCGCCTTGTTGAGCTAATGCTGGCCGCGGACAGTTTTCAGAGTAATGTTGTGATAAATATAAACAAAGTGTTCGGTTACAGGGTTACTTACTTGGGTATCTGGGTGGTTGCAGCTCAGGCCCGCATCCTCGGTGGTGTCCGGACACTTTACTCATGGTCCGAAGAATAACTTATACATCCCTTCAAGCGTCATGCTGAAGAAGTGCTGAATGGTTCGCGGGCCTTATGGATTGAACTCCCACATCCGGAGAGGTTGACGTTTGCACGACAGGGTTCGTCGAACTAGCATTACCTGAATGATTCTGACAAGACTGATATCCCTCTCAATAAGCTCCTGAATGCGGCTCTGCAACGTCGGTACGTCATTAGCAGGCCCCCAGTCCAGCCCCACGTTGACCCACGACACCAGTTGAGGCGAAGGGCCCGAGCAGAAGGCGGGGGCAGCCGCCCACTTTGTGCCTCGGGGAGCTGTGACGTAGAACCACCTCTGTTGCCACAGATCGGACACCTCCGGGAAGGAACCCTCTGGCCATGGGGCATCGGCGTTTCTGCTTATTGCAGCGCCTTCGCACTCCGTGTGTCTCCCTGCTTATTGCAGTGCGTCTGCTTATGGCCCACATTGAAGGTCTTGAGCCATAAGCTGAAGTGTGGGGTGATATGGAGGAAGGCTTCGCACACAACGATAAATGATGAGATGTGAAGGATGGAATCCGGAGCTAGATCGTGAAAATCTAGCCCGTAATAGAACATGAGCCCTCTCACGAAGGGGTCAAGAGTAAAGCCTAAGCCTCGGAGGAAGTGAGAAACAAATACGACACTCTCGTTGGGTTCGGGAGTGGGGATAACCTGCCCTGGAGCAGGAAGCCTGTGCTTGACGTCGGCGGTCAGATATCTGGCCTCCCTAAGCTTCACAATGTCCTCCTCTATGACAGAGGAGGCCATCCACCATCCCTGAAGGTTGGATCCGAACATGATTGAAGATCCGAAGTACCTAAGCTTGATCTTCGGGTGTTGGAACTCAAGATGCGGAAAGGCGCAAGCGTGGTAAGAAAGGGATAGGCCTCAGCCCTTCTATAAAGGGGGAGAATATCAAGCGTCCTCGGCGTAACCATTTGGGACTTGCCTAAAAACAAGGAGTCATACCAATAGGCGTGGTTGGGTTACCCACACCCATATTGATGAGAATCCCGCAATAAGGGGGACACGGTCTCTGCTTCGATAAGACGTGCCTATAAAACCGCCTTGTAGGGCGTGTCGTGGCAGGCTAAGGAAAAAACGGTTCGTATTAAACCAAGTCACGGCGTAAGAATACACTGGGAAAAATTCTCAGTAGGTTGGATTTGTAAAGTATCATGCTCTCTACGGTGGTGTGTGGAAATTATTTTGCAGAGCCGGACACGATCCTTGTGTTCGGAATCTTCTACGGAGTATTCAGAGATGGAACCCGCCTTGCAATGCCGAAGACAATATGTGCACCGGAATCATCTTCATTGAAGCCTGTTCAGGGACTACTGAGGGAGTCCTGGATTAGGGGGTATCCGGACAGCCGGACTATGTACTTTGGCCGGACTATTGGACTATGAAGATACAAGATTGAAGACTTCGTCCCGTGTCCGGATGGGACTCTACTTTGCGTGGAAGGCAAGCTTGGTGATTCGGATATTAGTTCTCCTTCTCTGTAACCGACTCTGTGTAACCCTAGCCCCCTCCGGTGTCTATATAAACTGGAGGGTTTAGTCCGTAGGACAAGAAGGACAATCATAATCATTGGCTAGCTCCTAGGGTTTAGCCTCTACGATCTCGTGGTAGATCAACTCTTGTAATACTCATATCATCAAGATCAATCAAGCAAGAAGTAGGGTATTACCTCCATCGAGAGGGCCCGAACCTGGGTAAACACCGTGTCCCCAGTCTCCTGTTACCATTAGCCTTAGACGCATAGTTTGGGACCCCCTACTCGAGATCCGCCAGGTTTGACACTGACAATTACCTTCCTGGCAAAGCCGGCATGTATCAATGATGTTCAGCGTCTGGCGGGTCGTACTGCTGCTTTAATTCGGTTCATAAGCCGGCTGAGTGAGAAGTTCATACCACTGTACCAGATGATGAAGAAAACAGATGATTTTGTTTGGAGTAATGCTGCTAATGACGCATTTGAAGCTTTGAAGAAACAGCTAGCTGAGCCGCTAGTCCTTGCTGCTCCCATTGATAAGGAGTCGTTGTTATATGTGGCTGCTAAGGCCCGGGCTGTTAGTGTAGCTATTGTGGTGGAACGGAACGAGGCAGGTAAGGAGTATCCAGTTCAACGATCGGTTTACTATATCAGTGAAGTGCTTATTGAGTCCAAGCAGAGATATCCGCATTGGCGGAAGCTCATTTATGGGGTGTTCATGGCGAGTCAAAAGCTTAAGTAATACTTTCTGGGTCATCCCATAACTGTGGTTAGTTCTGCCCCTTTGGGGGATATTATTCAAAACAGAGAAGCCACAGGGCGGGTCGCCAAGTGGGCCATTGAGCTTGGACCTCATGGTTTGAAGTATATGCCTCGCACGGCCATCAAGTCTCAAGCACTTGTGGATTTTATCATTGATTGGACAGAGTTGCAGATGCTTGAAGAGAAGCCAGATAACACATATTGGACTATTCACTTTGATGGGTCCAAGCAATTGGAAGGCTCGGGGCTGGAGTTGTCTTAGCTTCCCCTCAAGGTGACAAGTTTTGTTATGTCTTGAGGTTGATGTTTCCTTGTACTAACAATGCAGCTGAGTATGAAGCCTTGCTCCATGGTCTTCGGATGGCTAAGGAGATGAGCTTAAGCCGGGTAAGATGTTTTGCTGACTCAAACTTGGTTGCTCAGCAAGTTTCAGGCACATGGGATTCTAAGGACCCACTCATGGCGGCTTATCGCCACGAGGTTGACGCTATTGCTGGACACTTCAAGGGTTATCAAGTGGAACACATTGATCGCAGGAAAAATGAGGCGGCTGACACCTTAAGCCGGTTAGGGTCTCAACATAAGCCGGTCCCACCTAACACCTTCTTGGACATTCTTCATAACCCTTCTATCAAATTGCCTACAGAGGAAGATCTGGCTATTCCTGACCCGGAAGCACAACTGGTGGCAGCTCTTCACGCTATTCCTGATTGGACAGTCCCATATTTGGCTTACATGGCCCGGGGTGAGTTACCCGAGGACGAAACTTTGGCCAGACAGATAACCCAGCAGTCTAAGTCAATGACAATTGCTAACGGAGAGTTACACCATCATAGTGTCACTGGGCGTTTCAATGTTGCGTTTCTCCTGAAGAGGGCCATGAAATTCTTCGCGAGATTCATGAAGGAGATTGTGGTCATCATGCCGGCTCTAAATCTCTTGTGGCCAAAGCTTTCCGGCATGGTTTTTATCGGTTCATGGCTCATGCTAATGCAGAGGATTTGGTCAGTAAATGTGATGGTTGTCAAAAAAATTCACGCCGAGCTCATGTACCGGCTCAAGAATTGAGGATGATTCCAATTACTTGGCCATTTGCAGTTTGGGGGCTTGATATGGTTGGGCCTTTTAGAAGGTCCAAGGATAAAAAGACCCATCTCTTGGTTGTGGTTGAAAAATTCACAAAGTGGGTTGAAGCAGAGCCGGTCACTAAGTGTGACGCGGCAACGGCGGTTCAATTCATCAAAAAGGTGATTTTTCGCTTTGGTTTTCCCCATAGAATTATAACTGATAATGACACTAATCTGTCCAAGGGTGCTATGGAAGAGTTTTGTCAACATGAGCATATTCGACTTGATGTCTCGTCAGTAGCTCACCTCCAATCCAATGGTCAAGCCAAATGAGCTAATCAAGAAATTTTGAGAGGCATCAAGCCCCGGCTTATGATTCCTTTGCGGAGGACACCGGGTCGTTGGGTGGAGGAGTTACCTTCCGTGCTATGGAGTATCAATACTACCCCCAATAGATCTACGGGTTACACGCCTTTCTTCATGGTTTACAGAGCAGATGCGGTTCTCCCTAGTGACATCTGTCACGACTCTCCCAGCGTGGCGTCTTACGTTGAAGCTGATAATGAACAAGCACGTCAGGATGCACTTGACCTGTTAGATGAGAAGCGTGACGTTGCGGTAG
This sequence comes from Triticum aestivum, assembly GCF_018294505.1. Lineage (NCBI taxonomy): Eukaryota > Viridiplantae > Streptophyta > Magnoliopsida > Poales > Poaceae > Triticum > Triticum aestivum. Next base: position 487,133,060 of record NC_057798.1, read on the forward strand.
CCTGCTCGGCGATTTACCAACAAGGTCTGGGCCATTACCACAGCTATCAGGTTAAGTCCAGAACCTTTCAAGAAGGTGATTTGGTTCTCCGGCTCATCCAGGATCAAACTGATGTGCACAAGTTATCCCCACCTTGGGAAGGGCCCTTTGTGGTCAGCAAGAACTTGAACAATGGGTCATACTACCTTATCGATATTCGAGAGCACAAGGACTCATGTAAGTCGGAGGAGGAGACCCGCCGGCCATGGAATATTGCTCATCTTCGGCCTTACTACACTTGAGCCACCAGCTCTTATGATGTACATATTTTGACGATGTATATATCATGATGATTATAATAATGCAGAGCCTCTGTCGTTTCATCTTCAAGAATAATGTGTCTTATTCATCATAATTTCATGATCACTTGGGGGCTTGATCATATTCGAATCATAGCCATTAACCCTTTTGGTCCGGCTTCCTGATCGTATTTGAATCATAGCCATTAACCATCAAAAACCACTTGGGGGCTTGATCGTATTCGAATCATAGCCATTAACCATTTTGGTCCGGCTTCCTGATCGTATTCGAATCATATCCATTAACCATCACAAACCACTTGGGGGCTTGATCATATTCGAATCATAGCCATTAACCCTTTTGGTCCGGCTTCCCGATTGTATTCGAATCATAGCCATTAACCATTATGGTCACTCGGGGGCTTCCTGACCGTATTCGAATCATAGTTGTCAGTACCCCTTTGATCGGCACAATGCCACAAACCACTTGGGGGCTTCCTGATCATATTTGAATCATAGCCATTAACCCTTTTGGTTTGGCTTCCTGATCGTATTCGAATCATAGCCATTTTTGATCCGGCTTCTTGCTCGTATTCGAAGCATAGCCTCGTCTTTTCTCTCTTTTTGGTTTGAGTTTTTGAACAGTTTTTTGGTTTTTTCTAGATACTCTCTTGCTCATATCTGAAGCATACCTATGGTCTCTATTAACCCGGCCTAGCTTTGGAAGATAAGTCGCCCGCATATGACCATATTAAATACTTGGAAGTATTGGCTTCTAAGTTTTGGGCTATCACCCTTACTGCATAGGTATCATAAGCCGGCGGTACAACTCAATATCACAGGTATGATATTTTTGTGATGATTACATCTAGTTATAACTAAATGAACCCTATCTATAAACTGTTTTAAAACATCAGTGGCTTTATATGGGTATTATGACCCGCCCAACGGTAAACCGCTAGGGCTCTTGTGATTTTCTTGTGTGCAGGTTAAACCTAAGCTTCCTCTGTTCAAATCAAAAGTTATGATAAGTGTCAAAGGATATTCATCAAGTGGCGGCACAAAAAGCGTTGGGAAAAATATAAACATGCACGATGGCATGACAGAGCAAAGTTTTTGCTAAGATCATTACATGACCCAAGGAGTCAAAATGATTAACTGTTTTTTAGAAGTTCACAAATATGAACCGCCTAGCGGATCAATCTTCTTGACTCTGATGGCCTGAAGCTTCTCGATCACCCCTCTCCACTTCTTCGTCCTGTTCTACTTCCTGGAAGGTTGGTGATGACCAGTCAATGCCATTCAAGGCTTGGAATTTAGCTTCATCATCAATAAGCTTGGTCGGGTCAACTTCAGGAGCAAAAGTGTGCTTACGGATTGGGGGTATTAGATCCTTCACTTTGTAATACGGTGTTGGCATCTTTTGATTTTCCAAGTCATAAGCCGGCTGATATTTGGACAGGTCTGTTTCATTAGCAATCACACTACCAGGGGACGTATGCCCTTCACGCAGGCGGCAAAGTCTTTCTTATCAAAAGGGGTGCCGTCTTCTTTCATACTTGGGTACCCGGTAGATATATCGGCTGGGTCTTGCTCCGGTAACCATGCTTTGGCCTGGCTAAAGGTCGTCACAGCTCCAGCTCTGGCAGATGATCGCTTCATCTCACTAAACCTCTCAGGCAGAATAGAAAGTTTCTTCAACACATCAACTAAGAGAGTGGGGGCTTGGTTAGATGGAGAAATTGTGGCCAATGCACGCTGAGCCCCAGTGTAAAGCTGCTCCACAAGTGTGTAAACTGCCTTCAGCTTCACAAGCATATCTTAGTTGAGATTGGTGCTCCTAGGGCCTGCATGATAATCATGGATGGATTAGAAGCAACTTATATCAATCAAGGAAGACATTTAAATGGATACTAGTGAGCAACTTACCAAAGATAACAGAAACCATCTGAGACACGTGGCGTTTTAAGCCGGTAAGTTCAGTGGTCGCCTCCTGGAGAGCCGCCTCCGCTTTCTCAGCCTGCTGTGTCAAGGCCGTCTTCTCTTCAGCCCAAGCACTTTTTTCCACTTCGAAGCTGGTTTTCAATTTTTCTGTTTTAGTCACGCTGAATTGGAACTTTGAGTTCGCCTTTCGGGTCTCAGATTCTTGCAGCTCCAGATGAGCCTTCAGGTCAGACAGCTCTAATTGAAGTTGAGCAATGGTGGTCTATACATACACTGGGTCAAAATCATAATTCAGATTTAGCTAAAAACATGAAGTCCCAAGCCTTTTGCAAGCAACAACACTTGGCACTTCGGGGCTAATGTCTGCCGAAAAAGTTACTCATGCAACGGCTTATGTGAATAAGTCCCAAGCACTTTGCGAGCAAGAGTACTTGGCACTTGGGGGCTAATGCATATTGCCTATTTTCTTACTACTTTACGGTGACCTGGTTGTGCTGCAAACGGCCACAACCGGCTCATGAGAACTACACAAATAAGTATCGCTTTCTACACAAGAATATAAAGGACCGACTCATTCATGCTAATTAAACCGGCCCTTCAGGACTACAGATTCAGTGTTAATCATTACAGCTCTACTTTAGACCAGATGCTTTAAGCTGGATTTTTAAAGAGTCTGACAAAGGGTATTATTTATGCTCATGGTTAATCTAAGTCTATAGCATATTCATCATAAACAATAGACTTAGGGGCTGATAGGATGTGCATAACTCAATAAAGGAAGAGCTCATACCTCAAATATTTGGTGCATTTGCTTCACCATGTCAACTTCAAGTTCACGGCTGTTGTGTACTTGACTGACATAGCCAGAATATACTTCACCAATGCTTAATTGGGAGTAGTTAGCAACATCAAATCTTACTTTACGTCGTTCAATGTACTCCTCCTTGGCAGAGTTTTTGGCCAAGACAATAGGCCTTCCCGGCTCTCTAAAGCCGGTGTTGGTGATCACCATGTCATCATCATGTGTATCAGCCGTTTTAACTAGACTAGATGCTTCAGGGTTCAAAGGGTCATCACTGGCTTCATCGATAGAAGGATCAGAAGTCACTAGAGGAATGTCAAGAACCGGCTCCGACGATTGAGGAACGGAGTGAAGGAAATATGCCCTAGAGGCAATAAAAAAGTTATTATTTATTTCCTTATTTCATGATAAATGTTTATTATTCATGCTAGAATTGTATTAACCGGAACCATAATACATGTGTGACTACATAGACAAACATAATGTCACTAGTATGCCTCTACTTGACTAGGTCGTTGATCAAGGATGATTATGTTTCCTAGCCATAGACATGAGTTGTCATTTGATTAACGGGATCACATCATTAGGAGAATGATGTGATTGACATGACCCATTCCGTTAGCTTAGCACATGATCGTGCAACTCCCGTTTACCAGAGGAACACTTTGTGTGCTACCAAACATCACAACATAACGGGTGATTATAAAGGTGCTCTACAGGTGTCTCCGAAGGTACATGTTGGGTTGGCGTATTTCGAGATTAGGATTTGTCACTCCGATTGTCGGAGAGGTATCTCTGGGCCCTCTCTGTAATACACATCACTTAAGCCTTGCAAGCATTGCAACTAATGAGTTAGTTGCGGGATGATGTATTATGGAACGAGTAAAGAGGCTTGCCGGTAACGAGATTGAACTAGGTATTGAGATACCGACGATCGAATCTCGGGCAAGTAACATACCGATGACAAAGGGAACAACGTATGTTGTTATGCGGTCTGACCGATAAAGATCTTCGTAGAATATGTGGGAGCCAATATGAGCATCCAGGTTCCGCTATTAGTTATTGACCAGAGACGTGTCTCAGTCATGTCTACATAGCTCTCGAACCCGTAGGATCGCACGCTTAATGTTACTTTGACAGTTATTATGAGTTTATATGTTTTGATGTACCGAAGGTTGTTTGGAGTCCCAGATGTGATCACGGACATGACGAGGAATCTCTAAATGGTCGAGACATGAAGATCGATATATTGGAAGCCTAAGTTTGGATATCGGAAGTGTTCCGGGTGAAATCGGGATTTTACCGGAGTACCGGGAGGTTAATGGGCCTTAGTGGGCCTTTACAGAGAAGAGGAGAGGCGGCTAGGGCTGGGCCACGTGCCCCTCCCCCCTAGTCCGAATAGGACAAGGAGAAGGGGGCGGCGCCCCCTTTCCTTCCTCTCTCCCTCCTCTTTCCCCCCTCCCAAGTCCTAATCCAACTAGGAAAGGGGGGGAGTCCTACTCCCGGTGGGAGTAGGACTCCTCCCGGCGCATCTCTCCCCTTGGCCGGCCGCACCCCCTTGCTCCTTTATATACGGGGGCAAGGGGGCACCCTAGAGACACAACAATTGATCCTTGAGATCTTTTAGCCATGGCATCCGAGCCAGGTTTTATGCGTAGATGTCATATGCACGAGTAGAACACAAGTGAGTTGTGGGCGATATAAGTCATACTGCTTACCATCATGTCATACTTTGGTTCAGCGGTATTGTGAGATGAAGCGGCCCGGACCGACATTATGCGTACGCTTACCGGAGACTGGTTTCACCGCCACGAGCACTAGTTTCTTAAAGGTGACCGGCGGGTGTCCGTCTCTCTCACTTTAGTTGAACCGAGTATGGCTATGCCCGGTCCTTGCGAAGGTTAAAACAGCACCAACTTGACAAACTATCATTGTGGTTTTGATCCGTAGGTAAGAACGGTTCTTTCTCAGCCCGTAGCAGCCATGTAAAATTTGCAACAACAATGTAGAGGACGTCTAACTTGTTTTTGCAGGGCATGTTGTGATGTGGTATGGTCAAGATGTGATGAGATATAAGTTGTTGTATGAGATGATCATGTTTTGTTAATGTTATCGGCAACTGGCAGAAGCCCTATGGTTTTCTCTTTGTTGCATAAGATGCAAGTGCCAAATAATTTCTTTACTTTATCGCTATGCGATAGCAATAGTTGCAAGAGCAACAGTTGGCGAGACGACCATGTGACGACACATTGATATAGATCAAGATGATGAAGATCATGGTGTCGTGCCGGTGACGATAGATATCATGACAATACTTTGGAGATGGAGATCAAAGGCGCAAGATGATCATGGCCATATCATGTCCCATATTTTGATTGCATATGGTGTTTATCTGTTATACATCTTATTTTGCTTAGTTCGGCGGTAGCATTTTAAGATGATCTCTCACTAATTATCAAGAAGTGTTCTCCCTGAGTATGCACCATTGTGAAAGTTCTTCATGCCGAGACACCACGTGATGATCGGGTGTGATAGGATCTACGTTCAAATACAACGGGTGCAAAATAGTTGCACACGCAGAATACTCAGGTTAAACTTGATGAGCCTAGCATATAACAGATATGGCCTTGGAACACGGAGATCGAAAGGTCGAGCGTGAATCATATAGTAGATATGATCAACATAGTGATGTTCACCATTGAAACTACTCCATCTCATGTGATGACCGTACATGGTTTAGTTGATTTGTATCACGTGATCACTTAGATGACTAGAGAGATGTCTGCCTAAGTGGGAGTTCTTAAGTAATATGATTAATTGAACTTTAATTTACCATGAACTTAGTCCTGGTAGTATTTTGCCAATTATGCTGTAGATCAATAGCTCGCGTTGTTGCTTCCCTATGTTTTTGCTTCCCTATGTTTTTATATGTGTTCCTAGAGAAAACTAAGTTGAAAAATGTTAGTAGCAATGATGCGGACTTGGTCCGTAATCTGAGGTTTATCCTCATTGCTGCACACAAGAATTATGTCCTTGATGCACCGCTAGGTGACAGACCTATTGCAAGAGCAGATGCAGACGTTATGAACGTTTGGCTAGCTCAATATGATGACTACATGATAGTTTTGTGCACCATGATTTGTGGCTTAGAACCAGGACTACAAAAACGTTTTTGAAACGTCATGGAACATATAAGATGTTTCAAGAGATGAAATTGGTATTTAAGACTGATGCCCATGTCAAGAGGTATAAGACCTCTGACAAATACTTCGCCTAAAAGATGGAGGAGAATTGCTCAACTAGTGAGCAAGTACTTAGATTGTTTGAGTACTACAATCGCTTGAATCAAGTGGGAGTTAATCTTCCAGATAAGATTGTGATTGGCAGAGTTCTCTAGTAACCATCACCAAGTTACTAGAACTTCGTGATGAACTATAATGCAAGGGATGATGAAAACGATTCCCGAGCTCTTCCTGATGCTGAAATCGATGAAGGTAGAAATCAAGAAGAGAGCATCAAGTGTTGATGATTGACAAGACCACTAGTTTCAAGAAAAGGGCAAAGGAAAAGAAAGGGAACTTCAAGTAGAATGGCAAGCAAGTTGTCACTCCCGCGAAGAAGCCCAAAGCTGGACCAAAGCCTGAAACTGAGTGATTATACTGCAAAGGAAATGGCACTGGAAGCGGAAATGCCATGACTATTTCATGGATAAGAAGGATGGCAAAGTGAACAAGGGTATATTTGATATACATGTTATTGATGTGTACCTTACTAGTGTCTATAGTAGCCCCTGAGTATTTGATACTTGTTCGGTTGCTAAAAATTAGTAACTCGAAACAGGAGTTACAGAATAAACAGAGACTAGTTGAGGGTGAAGTGATGATGTGTGTTGGAAGTGGTTCCAAGATTGATATGATCATCATCGCACACTCCCTATACTTTCGGGATTAGTGTTAAACCTAATAAATGTTGTTTGGTGTTTGCGTTGAGCATGAATATGATTTGATCATGTTTATTGCAATACGGTTATTCATTTAAAGTCAGAGAATAATTGTTGTTCTATTTACATGAATAAAACCTTCAATGGTCATACACCCAATGAAAATAGTTTGTTGGATCTCGATCGTAGTGATACACATATTCATAATATTGATACCAAAAGATGCAAAATTAATAATGATAGTGCAAGTTATTTGTGGCACTGCCGTTTGGGTCATATCGGTGTAAAGCGCATGAAGAAACTCCATAAAGATGGATTTTTGGAATCACTTGGTTATGAATCATTTGATGCTTGCGAACCGTGCCTTATGGGAAAGATGACTAAAACTCCGTTCTTCGGAAAAATGGAACGAGCTACTGACTTGTTGGAAATAATACATACCAATGTATGCGGCCCAATGAGTATTGATGCTCGTGGCGAGCATCGTTATTTTTTGACCTTCACAAGATGATTTGAGCAGATATGAGTATATCTACTTAATGAAACACAAGTCTGAAACATTTGAAATGTTCAAATAAATTCAGAGTAAAGTGAAGAATCATCGTAACAAGAAAATAAAGTTTCTACGATCTGATCGTGGAGAAGAATATTTGAGTTACGAGTTTGGCCTTCATATAAAACAATGTGGAATAGTTTCATAGCTCACGCCACATGGAACACCACAGCGTTATGGTGTGTCCGAATGTCATAACCGCACTTTATTGGATATGGTGCGATCTATGATGTATCTTACCGATTTACCACTATCGTTTTGGGGTTATGCATTAGAGACAGTTGCATTCACTTTAAATAGGGCACCATCGAAATCCGTTGAGACGAGGCCATATGAACTCTGGTTTGGCAAGAAACCAAAGTTGTCGTTTCTTAAAGTTTGGGGCTGCGATGCTTATGTGAAAAAGTTTCAACCTGATAAGCTCGAACCTAAATCGGAGAAGTGCGTCTTCATAGAATACCCAAGGGAAACTGTTGGGTACACCTTCTATCATATATCCGAAGGCAAGATATTCGTTGCTAAGATGGATCCTTTCTAGAGAAGGAGTTTCTCTCGAAAGAAGTGAGTGGGAGAAAAGTATAACTTGATAAGTAATATGTCTCTAACGTATCTATAATTTTTGATTACTCCATGCTACTTTGTCTACTGTTTTGGACTATATTGGACTTTATTTTCCACTTTTATATTATTTTTGGGACTAACCTAGTAACCGGAGGCCCAACCCAAAATTGCTGTTTTTTGCCTTTTTCAATATTTCGAAGAAACAGAATATCAAATGGAGTCCAAACGGAATGAAACCTTCGGGATCGTGATTTTCCAACCGAACGTGACCCATGAGACTTGGACCCTACTCCAAGAAGTGCCAGAGGCGGTCACGAGGGTGGAGGGCGCGCCCCCTGCCTCATGGGCCCCTCGGAGCTCCACCGACGTACTCCTTCCTCCTATATATACCTATGTACCCCGTCAGATCAGATGAGGAGCCAAAAACCTAATTCCACCACCGCAACCTTATGTATCCGCGAGATCCCATCTTGGGGCCTGTTCCGGAGCTCCGCCGAAGAGGGCATCCACCATGGAGGGCTTCTACATCAACACCATAGCCTCTCCGATGAAGTGTGAGTAGTTTACTTCAGACCTTTGGGTCCATAGTTATTAGCTAGATGGCTTCTTCTCTCTTTTTGGATCTCAATACAATGTTCTCCCCCTCTCTTGTGGAGATCTATTCAATGTAATCTTCTTTTTGCGGTGTGTTTGTTGAAACCGATGAATTGTGGGTTTATGATTCAGTATTATCTATGAACAATATTTGATTCTTCTCTGAAATCTTTTATGTATGATTGAGCTATCTTTGCAAGTCTCTTCGAATTATCTTTTTTGGTTTGGCCAACTAGATTGGTAGTTCTTGCAATGGGAGAAGTGCTTAGCTTTGGGTCAATCTTGCGGTGTCCTTACTTAGTTACAGAAAGAGTTGCAAGGCACGTATTGTATTGTTGCCATCGAGGATAACAAGATGGTTTTTTTTATCATATTGCATGAATTTATCCCTCTACATCATATCATCTTGCTTACGGCGTTACTCTGTTTTTACTTAATACTCTAGATGCATGCTGGATAGCGATCGATGAGTGGAGTCATAGTAGTAGATGCAGAATCGTTTCGATCTACTTGTTTTGGACGTGATGCCTATATACATGATCATCGCTTAGATATACTCATAACTATGCTCAATTCTGTCAATTGCTCAACAGTAATTTGTTCACCCACCGTAAAATACTTATGCTCTTGAGAGAAGCCACTAGTGAAACCTATGGTCCCGGGGTCTATTCTCATCATATCAATCTCCATTACTTTATTTACTTGCTTTGTTTTACTTTGCCTTTTACTTTTTACTTTGCATCTATCTATCAAAAATACCAAAAATATTATCTCTATCAGATCTCACTCTCGTAAGTGACCGTGAAGGGATTGACAACCCCTAAGCGTTGGTTACGAGTTGCCGGGGAAATACTTACGCGTGTAGGTACGAGGGACTTGTGCGTGGTCTCCTACTGGATTGATACATTGGTTCTCAAAAACCGAGGGAAATACTTATGCTACTTTACTGCATCATCCTCTCCTCTTCGGGGAAATCCAACGCAGTGCTCAAGAGGTAGCAAGAAGAATTTCTGGCGCCGTTGCCGGGGAGGCTCACGCAAGCAAGTCAACCATACCATGTACCCATCGCAATCCCTATCTCTCGCATTACATTATTTGCCTCTCGTTTTCCTCTCCCCCACTTCACCCTTGCCGTTTTATTCGCCCTCTCTTTCCCAATCTCCTCCTCTCTTTCTCTTTTGCCTTTTTCTCGTTTGCTTTTGCTTGGGTGTTGGATTACTTGTTGCCATGGCACAAGATAATACCAAATTGTGTGATTTCTCGAATACCAATAATAATGATTTCCTTAGTACTCCGATTGCTCCTCTTAATAATGATGAGTCTTCTGAAATCAATACTGCTTTGCTGAATCTTGTTATGAAAGACCAATTCGCCGGCCTTCCTAGTGAAGATGCCGCTACTCATCTAAACAATTTTGTTGATTTGTGTGATATGCAAAAGAAGAAAGATACGAATAATAATATTGTCAAATTGAAGTTATTTCTGTTTTCACTTAGAGATTGTGCTAAAGTTTGGTTTTCATCCTTGCCTAAAAATAGTATTGACTCTTGGAACAAGTGCAAAGATGCTTTTATCTCTAAGTATTTTCCTCCCACTAAGATTATCACTCTTAGGAACGATATCATGAATTTTAAACAACTTGATCATGAGCATGTTGCCCAATCTTGGGAAAGAATGAAATTAATGCTTCGCAATTGCCCTACTCATGGTTTGAATTTATGGATGATCATACAAATTTTTTATGCCGGATTGAATTTTGCATCTAGAAATCTTTTAGATTCGGCCGTGGGAGGCACTTTTATGGAAATTACGTTAGGGGATGCTACCAAATTGCTTGATAATATTATTATTCTCAATGGCATACCGAAAGAACTTCTAGTAAAAAAGTGCATGCTATAGAAGAAATCAATGTTTTGAGTGAAAAGATGGATGAACTTATGAAGATGTTTGCTACTAAAAATACTTCTCTTGATCCCAATTATATGCCTTTATCTACTTTGATTGAGAATAATAATGAATCTATGGATGTGAATTTTGTTGGAAGGAATAGTTTTTGAAATAACGCGTATAGAGGGAATTTTAATCCTAGGCCTTATCCTAGTAGTCCTTCTAATAATTATGGAAATTCCTACAACAACTCTTATGGAAATTTTAATAAGATGCCCTCTGAATTTGAGAGTAGTGTTAATGAGTTTATGAATTCACAAAAGAATTTTAATGCTTTGCTTGAAGAAAAAATGCTTAAGGTTGATGATTTGGCTAGGAACGTTGATAGAATTTCTCTTGAAATTGATTCTTTAAAGCCTAGATCTATTCCTCCTAAGCATGATATCAATGAGTCTCTCAAAGCTATGAGAATTTCCGTTGATGAGTGCAAGGAAAGAACCGCTAGGATGCGTGCTTCCAAAGATGCCTTTATTAAAGTGTGTTCTTCCGAATCCTATGAAAATCAAGATGAGGATCTAAAAGTTATTGATGTGTCCCCTATTAAATCCTTGTTTTGCAATATGAATCTTGATGAAACTGAATATGATCTTCCTTTACCTAGAAGGCGTCCTAAGAATTCGGAGTTTCTAGATCTTAATGATGAAATTGATAAAAGTGGGATTGAAATAAATAAAAACCGTGATGTTGATAAACCCACTATTTTGGATCTCAAGGAATTTAATTATGAAAAATGCTCTTTGATTGGTTGTATTTCCTTGTTGCAATCCGTGATAGATTCTCCTCATGCTTATAGTCAAAATAAGGCCTTTACCGAACATATTGTAGATGCTTTGATGCAATCTTATGAAGAAAAACTTGAGTTGAAAGTTTCTATCCCTAGAAAACTCTATAATGAGTGGGAACCTACTATTAAAATTAACATTAAAGATTTTGAGTTTTATGCTCTGTGTGATTTGGGTGCTAGTGTCTCTACTATCCCCAAAACTTTATGTGATTTGCTAGATTTCTGTGATTTTGATGATTGCTCACTAAATTTGCATCTTGCGGATTCCACTATTAAAAAGCCTATGGGACGAATTAGATGTTCTTATTGTTTCCAATAGGAATTATGTGCCCTTAGATTTTATCGTTCTTGATATAGATTGCAATCCTTCATGTCCTATTATTCTTGGTAGACCTTTCCTTAGAACGATTGGTGCAATTATTGATATGAAGGAAGGGAATATTAGATTCCAATTCCCCTTAAAGAAGGGTATGGAACACTTCCCTAGAAAGAAAATAAAATTACCATATGAATCTATTATGAGATCCACTTATGGATTGCCTACCAAAGATGGCAATACCTAGATCTATCCTCGCTTTTATGCCTAGCTAGGGGCGTTAAACGATAGCGCTTGTTGGGAGGCAACCCAATTTTATTTTGTGTTCTTTGTTTTTGTTCCTGTTTAGTGTTAAATTTTGTTTCTACTTTATGTTTAGATGTGATTTTATGTTTTAATTAGTGTTTGTGCCAAGTAGAACCTATAGGATAAGCTATGATGATAGTTGATTTGATTCTGCTGAAAAACAGAAACTTTGCGCTCAAGAGAAAAAAAATTCAATAAATCACATGAACGTGCTTTTGCATTGATTCTTTTTTTCTTCTGATAAATAAACAAATTTGCCAGTACGTCCTATTTTGGTAGAATTTTTAGAGTTCCAGAAGTTTGCGTTAGTTACAGATTGCTACAGACTGTTCTGTTTTTGACAGATTCTGTTTTTCGTGTGTTGTTTGCTTATTTCAATGCACCTATGGCTAATAAATTAGTTTATAAACCATAAGGAAGTTGGAATACAGTAGGTTTAACACCAATATAAATAAAGAATGAGTTAATTACAGTACCTTGAAGTAGACTTTTGTTTTCTTTCACTAATGGAGCTCACGGGATTTCTATTGAGAAGAGTGGCAAGAGCCTAAGCTTGGGGATGCCCATGGCACCCCCAAGATAATCCAAGGACACCAAAAAGTCAAAGCTTGGAGATGCCCCAGAAGGCATCCCCTCTTTCGTCTACTTCCATCGGTAATTTACTTGGAGCTATATTTTTATTCACCAACATGATATGTGTTTTGCTTGGAGCGTCTTTATTATTTGTGTCTTTGCTTGTTAGTTTACCACAATTATCCTTGCTGTACACACCTTTTGAGAGAGTCATACCTAAATTGGAATTTGTTAGAATACTCTATGTGCTTCACTTATATCTTTTGAGCTTGATAGTTTTGCTCAATGTGCTTCGCTTATATCTTTTTGAGATTGATAATTTTGCTCTAGTACTTCACTTAGATCTTTTAGAGCACGGTGGTGGATTTGTTTTAAAGAAACTATTTGATCTCTCATGCTTCACTTATATTATTTTGAGAGTCGTTAATAGCATGGTAATTTGCTTAATGTTAATATACTTGGTATTCAAGATATGTGAAACTTTCTTTTGAGTGAATTGAATACTAAGATAAGTTTGATGCTTGATAATTGTTTTGAGATATGGAGGTGATAATATCAAAGTCGTGCTAGTTGGGTGATTACGAATTTAAAGAATGCTTGTGTTGAAGTTAGCAAGTCCCGTAGCATGCACGTATGGTTAAAGTTGTGTAACAAATTTGAAACATGAAGTGTATCTGGCTTGTGCATCCTTATGAGTGGCGGTCGGGGACGAGCGATGGTCTTTTCCTACCAATCTATCCCCCTAGGAGCATGCGTGTAGTACTTGAATTTTTGATGACTTCTAAATTTTTGCAATAAGTATATGAGTTCTTTTGACTAATGTTGAGTCCATGGATTATGCGCACTCTCACCTTTCCACCTTTGCTAGCCTCTTCGGTACCGTGCATTGCCCTTTCTCACCTTGAGAGTTGGCGCAAACTTCGCCGGTGCATCCAAACCCTGTGATACGATAAGCTCTATCACACATAAACCTCCTTATATCTTCCTCAAAACAACCACCATAGCCATTCCGAGATATATTGCCATGCAACTTCCATCATCATCATGACATACATTACTTTTGTCATATTGCCATTGCATGATCATGTAGTTGACATCGTATTTGTGGCAAAGCCACCATGCATTATTTTTCATACATGTCACTCTTGATTCATTGCACCATCCCGGTACACCGCCGGAGGCATTCATATAGAGTCATATCTTGTTCTAAGTTTCGAGTTGTAATCCTTGTGTTGTAATCAATAGAAGTGTGATAACCATCATTATTAGAGCATTGCCCAAATAAAAAAAATAAAAAAAAGAGAAAGGCCAAAAAGAAAAAAAGAAAGGCCCAAAAAAAATAAAAAATAAAAAGGGCAATGCTACTATCTCTTTTTCCACACTTGTGCTTCAAAGTAGCACCTTGTTCTTCATGTAGTGAGTCTCATATATTGTGCTTCAAAGTAGCACCTTGTTCTTCATGTAGTGAGTCTCATATATTGTGCTTCAAAGTAGCACCTTGTTCTCCATGTAGTGAGTCTCATAAGTTGTCCTTTTTATACTAGTGGGAATTTTTCATTATAGAACTTGGCTTGTATATTCCTACAATGGGCTTCCTCAAATGCCCTAGGTCTCCGTGAGCAAGCAAGTTGGATGCACACCCACTAGTTTTCTTTTGTTGAGCATTCATAGCTCTAGTGCATCCGTTGCATGGCAATCCCTACTCCTCATGTTGACATCAATTGATGGGCATCTCCATAGCCCGTTGATTAGCCTTGTCAACGTGAGACTTTCTCCTTTTTTGTCTTATCCACACAATCCCCATCATCATATTCTATTCCACCCATAGTGCTATATCCATGGCTCACGCTCATGTATTGCATGAAAGTTGAAAAGGTTTGAGATTATTTAAGTATGAAACAATTGCTTGGCTTGTCATCGGGGGTATAGAAGTTGGGAACATCTTTGTGTGACGAAAATGAAGCATAGCCTAACTATGTGATTTTGTAGGGATGAACTTTCTTTTGTCATGTTATTTTGAGAAGACATGATTGCTTGATTAGTATGCTTGAAGTATTATTATTTTTGTGTCAATATGAACTTTTGTCTTGAATCTTTCGGATCTGAATATTCATATCACAATTAAGAAGATTTACATTGAAATTATGCCAAAGTATCACTCCGCATCAAAAATTCTTTTTTATCATTTACCTACTCGAGGACGAGCATGAATTAAGCTTGGGGATGCTTGATACGTCTCCAACGTATCTATAATTTTTGATTACTCAATGCTACTTTGTCTACTGTTTAGGACTATATTGGGCTTTATTTTCCACTTTTATATTATTTTTGGGACTAACCTATTAACCGGAGGCCCAGCCCAGAATTGCTGTTTTTTGCCTTTTTCAGTATTTCGAAGAAACAGAATATCAAACTGAGTCCAAACGGAATGAAACCTTCGGGATCATGATTTTCCAACTGAACATGATCCAGGAGACTTGGACCCTACTCCAAGAAGTGCCAAAGGCGGTCATGAGGGTGGAGGGCGCGCCTCCCCTGGGCGCACCCCCCTGCCTCGTGGGCCCCTCGGAGCTCCACCGACATACTGCTTCCTCCTATATATACCTACGTACCCCCGTCAGATCAGATGAGGAGCCAAAAACCTAATTCCACCGCCGCAACCTTATGTATCCACGAGATCCCATCTTGGGGCCTGTTCCGGAGCTCCGCCGGAGAGGGCATCCACCATGGAGGGCTTCTACATCAACACCATAGCCTCTCTGATGAAGTGTGAGTAGTTTACTTCAGACCTTCGGGTCCATAGTTATTAGCTAGATGGCTTCTTCTCTCTTTTTGGATCTCAATACAATGTTCTCCCCCTCTCTTGTGGAGATCTATTCGATGTAATCTTCTTTTTGCGGTGTGTTTGTTGAGACCGATGAATTGTGGGTTTATGATTCAGTATTATCTATGAACAATATTTGATTCTTCTCTGAAATCTTTTATGTATGATTGAGTTATCTTTGCAAGTCTCTTCGAATTATCTTTTTTGGTTTGGCCAACTAGATTGGTAGTTCTTGCAATGGGAGAAGTGCTTAGATTTGGGTTCAATCTTGCGGTGTCCTTACTCAGTGACAGAAAGAGTTGCAAGGCACGTATTGTATGGTTGCCATCGAGGATAACAAGATGGGTTTTTTTATCATATTGCATGAATTTATCCCTCTACATCATGTCATCTTGCTTACGGCGTTACTCTATTTTTACTTAATACTCTAGATGCATGCTGGATAGCGGTCGATGAGTGGAGTAATAGTAGTAGATGCAGAATCGTTTCGATCTACTTGTTTTGGACGTGATGCCTATATACATGATCATCGCTTAGATATACTCATAACTATGCTCAATTCTGTCAATTGCTCAACAGTAATTTGTTCACCCGCCATAAAATACTTATGCTCTTGAGAGAAGCCACTAGTGAAACCTATGGTCCCGGGGTCTATTCTCATCATATCAATCTCCATTACTTTATTTACTTGCTTTGTTTTACATTGCCTTTTACTTTTTTACTTTGCATCTATCTATCAAAAATACCAAAAATATTATCTCTATCAGATCTCACTCTCGTAAGTGATCGTGAAGGGATTGACAACCCCTAAGCGTTGGTCGTGAGTTGCTATCGTTTTGTGTAGGTACGAGGGACTTGTGCGTGGTCTCCTACTGGATTGATACCTTGGTTCTCAAAAACTGAGGGAAATACTTACGCTACTTTACTGCATCATCCTCTCCTCTTCGGGGAAATCCAATGCAGTGCTCAAGAGGTAGCAATAAGGTAATAGTACCTTCTCCTAAATTGGAAAATAGTTTATCACTAAAATCAGTTCCAGTGATTCCTACACCAATTAGTGAGGAAGCTAATGATGATGATCATGAAACTTCAGATCAAGTTGTTACTGAACCTCGTAGGTCAAACAAAATAAGATCTGCACCAGAGTGGTACAGTAATCCTGTTCTAGAGGTCATGCTACTGGATCATGATGAACCTACGAACTATGAAGAAGCGATGGTGACCCCAGATTCCGCAAAATGGCTTGAGGCCATAAAATCTGAGATATGATCCATGTGTGAGAACAAAGTATGGACTTTGGTTGACTTGCCCGATGATCGGCAAGCCATAGAAAATAAATGGATCTTCAAGAGGAAGACAAACACTGATAGTAGTGTTACTATCTACAAAGCTTGACTTGTCGCAAAAAGTTTTTCGACAAGTTCAAGGTGTTGAATACAATGAGATTTTCTTACTCGTATCGATGCTTAAAGTCTGTCCGAATCATGTTAGCAATTGCCACATTTTATGAAATCTGGCAAATGGATGTCAAAACTGCATTCCTTAATGGATTTATTAAAGAAGAGTTGTATATGATGCAACCAGAAGGTTTTGTCAGTCCTAAAGGTGCTAACAAACTGTGCAAGCTCCAGCGATCCATCTATGGACTGGTGCAAGCATCTCGGAGTTGGAATATACGCTTTGATAAGTTGATCAAAGCATATGGTTTTATACGGACTTGAAGTGAAGCCTGTATTTACAATAAAGTGAGTGGGAGCACTACATCCTTTCTGATAAGTATATGTGAACGACATATTGTTGATCAGAAATAATGTAGAATTTTCTGGAAAGCATAAAGGAGTATTTGAATAAGAGTTTTTCAAAGCAAGACCTCAGCAAAGCTACGTACATATTGAGCATCAAGATCTATTGAGATAGATCAAGACGCTTGATAAGATTTTCAATTAGTACATACCTTGACAAGATTTTGAAGTAGTTCAAAATGGAACAGTCAAAGAAAGAGTTCTTTCTTGTGATGCAAATGTATGAAGTTGAGTAAGACTCAAAACCTGACCATGGCAGAAAATAGAAAGAGAATGAAAAGTCATTCCCTATGCCTCAATCATAGGTTCTATAAAGTATACTATACTGTGTACCAGACCTATTGTATACCTTGCCCTAGTTTGGCAAGGGAGTATAATAGTGATCTAGGAGTAGATCACTGGACATTGGTCAAAATTATCCTTAGTGGAATAAGGATATGTTTCTCGATTATGGAGGTGACAAGAGGTTCGTCGTAAAGGGTTACGTCGATGCAAGTTTTTGACACTGATCCAGATGACTGTAAGTCTCAATCTGGGTACATATTAAAAATGGGAGCAATTAGCTAGAGTAGCTCCGTGCAGAGCATTGTAGACATAGAATATTTGCAAAATACATACGGCTCTGAATGTGACAGACCCGTTGACTAAACTTCTCTCACGAGTAAAACATGATCATACCTTAGTACTCTTTGGGTGTTAATCACATAGCGATGTGAACTAGATTATTGACTCTAGTAAACCCTTTGGCTGTTGATCACATGACGATGTGAACTATGGGTATTAATCACATACAGATGTGAATATTGGTGTTAAATCACATGGTGATGTGAACTAGATTATTGAATCTAGTGCAAGTGGGAGACTCAAGGAAATATTCCCTAGAGGCAATAATAAAGTTATTATTTATTTCCTTATTTCATGATAAATGTTTATTGTTCATGCTAGAATTGTATTAACCGGAAACATAATACATGTGTGAATACATAGACAAACATAATGTCACTAGTACGACTCTACTTGACTAGTTCGTTGATCAAAGATGGTTATGTTTCCTAGCCATAGACATGAGTTTTCATTTGATTAACGGGATCACATCATTAGGAGAATGATGTGATTGACATGACCCATTCCGTTAGCTTAGCACACGATCATTTAGTATGTTGTTGTTGCTTTCTTCATGACTTATACATGTTCCTATGACTATGAGATTATGCAACTCCCGTTTACCGAGGAACACTTTGTGGGCTACCAAACGTCACAACATAACTGTGTGATTATAAAGGTGCTCTACAGGTGTCTCCGAAGGTACATGTTGGGTTGGCATATTTCGAGATTAGGATTTGTCACTCCGATTGTCGGAGAGGTATCTCTGGGCCCTCTCGGTAATACACATCACTTAAGCCTTGCAAGCATTGCAACTAATGAGTTAGTTGCGGGATGATGTATTACAGAACGAGTAAAGAGACTTGCCGGTAATGAGATTGAACTAGGTATTGAGATACCAAGGATCGAATCTCGGGCAAGTAACATACCGATGACAAAGGGAACAACGTATGTTGTTATGCGGTCTGACCGATAAAGATCTTCGTAGAATATGTGGGAGCCAATATGAGCATCCAGGTTCCGCTATTGGTTATTGACCAGAGACATGTCTCGGTCATGTCTACATAGTTCTTGAACCCGTAGGGTTCGCACGCTTAACGTTACGATGACACTTATTATGAGTTTATATGGTTTAATGTACCGAAGGTTGTTCAGAGTCCCGGATGTGATCACGGACATGACGAGGAGTCTCGAAATGGTCAAGACATGAAGATCGATATATTGGAAGCCTATGTTTGGATATCGGAAGTGTTCCGGGTGAAATCGGGATTTTACTGGAGTACCGGGAGGTTACCGGAACCCCCCGGGAGGTTAATGGGCCTTAGTGGGCCTTTACGGAGAAGAGGAGAGGCGGCCAGGGCTGGACCGCGCGCCCCTCCCCCTAGTCCGAATAGGACAAGGAGAAGGGGGCGGCGCCCCCCTTTCCTTCCTCTCTCCCTCCTCTTTCCCCCGTCCCAAGTCCTAATCCAACTAGGAAAGGGGGAGAGTCCTACTCCCAGTGGGAGTAGGACTCCTCCCGGCGCGCCTCTCCCCTTGGCCGGCCGCACCCCCCCTTGCTCCTTTATATACGGGGGCAGGGGGCACCCTAGAGACACAACAATTGATCCTTGAGATCTTTTAGCCATGTGTGGTGCCCCCCTCCACCATAGTCCACCTCGATAATACTGTAGCGGTGCTTAGGCGAAGCCCTGTGTCTCGTCATCGTCACCACACCGTCATGCTGACGAAACTCTCCCTCAACACTCGGCTGGATCAGAGTTCGAGGGACGTCATCGGGCTGAACGTGTGCTAGAACTCGGAGGTGCCGTAGTTTCAGTGCTTGATCGGTCGGGCCGTGAAGACGTACGACTACATCAACCGCATTGTTCTAACGCTTCCGCTTTCGGTCTACGAGGGTACGTGGACACACTCTCCCCTCTTGTTGCTATGCATCACCATGATCTTGTGTGTGCGTAGGATTTTTTTTGAAATTACTACGTTCCCCAACACGGAGATCTCAGGTGCTAGGGTTTGTTGCTCTGGCTTATTTACTTTTGGGTCTTTAGCTGGTTCAGTCACCTTTGCCTTCTTGCTAGGCTTGGCTTTTCCACTACATGAGTCATGAGAGGTTAGTATAAGTATAAAAAATCATAATGAACAAATGATAAGTAATTGTTATTACCCGGGAGCAGTCTTGAAAGCCGACAGAGGAGACTGAGATGAGTCGCCGGAAGAGGAACGAGACGTTTAGTGATAATTTGAGTCAGAAGAATTAAGTGGTTGGCAGATGAGACCCGCCAGAGGATAAAAAGAGCTTAAATCGGGGGTGACCTCGTTTCGACGCTTCCTTGGAGTATTCAGTAAGCCGGAAGATAATTCTTCGTCCCTGCTAGTCTGAGTCTGTCGCCGGCTCCAGATGATCTAAGGGGTGTGAAAAGCTTACTTTCTGGGTTACACTTTGAATTTTCTGTCTTGGCAAGGGCTCGAAGTCAGAGGAAATGATAGTTACCTCTTCTTCGATTGCATGACTGGTCCCCATGTCATCCTAATGATAATCAATGTCAATAAGATGGTTGAAAAAGGAGCCAAGGGAATCAAGGGCTACCTCCGACTCAGAGCTGTCGTCCAGTTCAAGCATCTCAGAAGCGCTGGTTTTCTTTCCCTTCTTCTTGGCGGTTCTCTTGGCAGCTTTCTTGGCTTTCCTGGCACTTTTGGAAACTTCATGGTCATATTCCTTCTTCCAAAAGTCATCATCAGTTGTGAAAGTCATCAAAGTTGGGTTAAACAAAGTAGTTAAGGATGAAGGTACAGTAAGTAATTTAAAGACTTACTTCTGGTGCCGGGTTAGATGTGCAGAAAGGGCTTAGGCCCACTTTGCTGCAGTCCACCGACTTTGTCATTTCGTTGATGGCATCATCAGTTAAGTCCTCAGAGCTATGGCGCAGTGGATCCTTTTTGCTACCAGCGTAAGTGCACATTAAGCCGGTGCAACGACTCAATGGAATGACCCACCATGAAACCCAGCATCGAAATAAATCAATGCCAGTTAAGCCGTTTCCCAACAGAGCCTTGACTTTGTCAATGGTAGGGGTGAGTTTTTTTTGCGTTCAACGACTATCAGCTTATCAGGGAGATGATGCTTTGAGTCAAGACGCAGTGCGCGAAAGCCAGATAGTCGGTTCTCGTCAGCCGGAGAAGTATCCTTGCAATAGAACCATCTCTAATTCCAATCCTTGGGATGACTCGGCAGGCGGGCATAAGGGAAGATATCATCTCTCCTTCACTGAATTGAGATTCCACCAAGTTCTAGGCTGGGTCCATTTGAGTACTCGTTCTGGCGGTTCAAATAAAAGTATTCTCTGAATAACTCCACACTGGGCTCCTCTTGAAGGTACACCTCATAGAAAACTTGGAAATTACGTATGTTTGACACGGAACTGGGTCTGATGTCTTGAGGATGAAGATTAAAAAAGTGCAGAACGTCCCGGAAGAATTTAGAGCCGAGCGGTGAGAAGCCCCGGTTCATGTGATCAGTAAAGATAATGACTTCATCATCCTTTGGCTGAGGTTTCTCCTCTTCCGACTTGGGGGCGCGATAATGCATGACATTCTTTTTTGGCAAATAGCCGGTTGTTACAAAGTCCTGGAGTGTTTTATCAGTGATGATGGAGGGAACCCAGTTATGGAAAGTGGCTGTTTTCGGGGCCATTGTGAAGAAAGAGGCCTAAAAAGAAAAATAACAAGTTTGCCGGTCTTAATTAAGCCAGAGGAAAAGCACTACAACACATATTCAGAATGGAGGCTTAAAAAGGGGCCTAATGCTATATGACTAGTTACAACGGGTTATGTAAGCCGCCATGACCAATTTTGATGTCTGTCGAAGGTGAAATCTGTTGAGCATTAAATCTAACTACCACCGTGATGAAAGCCGCCATGACCAGTTTGATTTATCAGAAAGGAATTTTTTGCTAAGTACTAGACAAACAGGTTTCACAGATTACAATTATAATTTTGGATCAGTGGCAGTTGAGAAAAAGAAAATAAATAAAAACCTAAAAATAGTGCAGGGGAGTTCACAGGTTCTGAGAGATCTTTTATTAAGGAAAAGGGTCCGCTGGCATTGAAGGCAAGGCCAAAACTACTACCGGTACAAGTTATATGCTATCTTCAGATCAAAGGATACTAGGGTTGAAGAACTACAAAGAACTACGAAGAACACGAAGAACTACAGAAACCCTAATGCGATCTGGAGCATAGGAGGAACACTTACAAAGGCAGGTGAACTGCGGTGGAGCACCGTCGATATGTGGTCCGTTCAATGATGCAGCGGCCGAGGACGAGGAGGGCGGTGAGCTTTGCGACGGCGCTGGAGCTCAAGTGACAGGAGAGTTGCAAGAGGAGGAAGACGAAGGAAAGGGGGGAGAATGAGAAGAGGCTATTTGACCCTATTTATAAGGAAAGGATAACAGGTGGGCGCGAAAAACGAGGAGGCCAAAGCATGGTTATCTAGCTGCTCGGGCGCCTCGATTTTCGGGACAACCATTAAAGATAAAGATCCATTGAGATATATTGGATATTGTGTAAATTAATAACAGGGGACGTCATGGCGGGTTATCACAAGTCCAGGAGATGATGTCATGGCGGGTTATGAATTCTCGTACGAATGAAGAAGGGAGGATTTTTTCTAAGTGTTGAAGATTGACATGAACTAGTTCAAATCAACCTGGGGCCTAATGTTGGGGATATAACTATTAGGTATGACCTGCCCAGGAGACCGGGTTATACCTATGGTGATTCATGATATGAAGCCCACGAGGATATTAAAGATGGCGGTTCACAAGCAAGGGCCCAAGGCCCAAGGGCGACTTACGGCCCGTAGGGGTAAACCGCCGTATATGTAAGACTTGTATTGTAAGGCATGTATAGATAGTCACCGAGCCGGACATGTTGTCTATAAGCCGGCCGGGACTCCATGAGCCGCTGAGCGTCAACCTGTGTATATAAAGGGACGACCCGGCAGCGGTTCAAGGCAAGAAACAAGCACTACAAAAAAATACACTTCCGTGATGATACGTGTTTGTCATAGTAGGTCACGTTTTCTGTCATGCATGTACATCCATGATGATTTTATGATAGAATCAAGATAGTCATACCTTTGCTGTCGTAGAAGTGTTCCATGACATTACCAAAATTATCATCATGGAAGTGTCCACTTCCATGACGATAAATCGCGTGTCACAGAAGTACTTTCATCAAGGGTGACCGACACGTGGCATCCACCGTAACGGAACACCGTTAAGCTATCAGGTCTGAATTTGGATCCGATAACCTGTTAACAGCCCCGACCAATGGGGATTTTCCACGTGTAAAATCATCATTGGCTGGAGGAAACACGTGTCGGCTCACTGTTGGGACAGATGTCATCCACTCATTGGACAGAAGGCGCTTATGATACGTCGACACGTGGCACGGCCCAACAGATGCCCATTCCTGTGAAAAGACCAGCCCGTTTGACTTGGTCAAAAGGTGACGGGCCGGCCCATGGGAAGCTTGTTAACGGCATGTTTGCATATAGCCCATTTACAGCCCGCTAACCTAGGGCCCGTTACAACCTATCTGAATTAGGCCCAGTAACGTCATCTGGGCCGTCCTATATGATTCTAGCCCATTTTAACTTTTGGCCCATGTATGGCCCATGATGTCTTTTGGCCCATATGAGGCCCTTTGTAACACTTGGGCCATTAACGACCCATGGTGAAACTGGCCTGTAATGAATAGTGTACCACTTTATACCCATTAATAGCCCATGGTGAAACTAGCCCGTAATGAACAGTGTATCGCTTTATACCCATTAACGACCCGTGGTGAAACTAGCCCGTAATGAACAGTGTATCGCTTTATACCCATTAATGGCCCGTGGTGAAACTGGCCCGTAATGAACAGTGTATCACTTTATACACATTAACGACCCGTGGTGAAACTGGCCCGTAATGAACAGTGTATCACTTTATACCCATTAACGGCCCGTGGTGAAATTGGCCCGTAATGAATAGTGTATCACTTTATACCCATTAACGGCCCGTTATTCCTTTGGGCCGTTTCCAGCCCATGTTATCTTTCGGTCTTCTTAGGGCCCATTTATTCTTGGGCTCATTTCCAGCATTCGTTTACTTACGGTCTGTTACTGTCATTTCTGCTTGTGGGACAAATTCAGCCTAAGGTTACAGTCGGCCCGTTTGTGGCCCGTTAATACGTTGGTCCGTTTTTATAGCATCATCAAATACGGCCTATTAACGACGACCCGTTATGATCGGCCCATGAATGGACGATTCCAACTCTAGCCCGTTTACGGCCATAATGCGGTCTGTTATTGGCCCATGTTTGGCCAATCGATCATACGACCCATATAAGTCCCATTGATGATACAACCCGTAGAAGGCCCATTGTGTCTACGGCCCGTAGAAGGCCCATTGTTTCTACAGCCGGTAGGAGGCCCAGTGTGACTACAGTAAATATGTAGCCCATGGTTATTGTGGCCTAGTTTTAAAAAATAGGTTATTGCGGCCACTAGCAAACCGCGGAAAAAGAACTGCACTGACTACAAGCAAACAAATAAACAAGACAACAAGGAAATAAATAGGCAAGCAACTTACGCTAGGCTATCACGGCTATTACACATATTACATCCACTGGGCATCAAAGTTTGCCACCAGTGCAAATATAGGGAACAAAGCAGCATATCATATACACTGGTTGTCAAAGTTGGCGACCAGCGCAAATAAACGCCACAGCAAAACAAATCTAGAACTGAAACCAGTTCAGAAGATCTCAAGAAACAATATCCTGGGTACCCATAATGCTGGCAAGATGCTTAGTAAGCTTATTAACTTTCTTTTGTTTGGTGCTTAAATCCTCCAGCGCTTGCTGTTGCACCAGTAAGTATGCATCTGAATTATGCAGGGACTTCCTCAGTCCTTCAGCTTCCTGTCGCAGCACATCTGATCGATGTCTTTCAACTTGAAGTTGAGACTCAAGAAGACGAACTGATTCAGGCAGCGAGTTCGAAGAGCTTGTGCCAGCAGTAGTGGCCAGTAACTCGAACACTACATCAAGACATGACTTTTGGGTTCTCTCACCGTCGTCAAGATAGTTTTTATCAGCTTTCTTGGAGACCAAGAGGGATGTCTCACTATCTTGAACCTTATCGGCATTATTTCCTTTACCATTGCATAATGGGGTACTGTTCTCCAATTTTCTGTCCGCATTCTAAAAGAGAAACAAACAAACACATCACAGGTTTACCATGTTGTATATGAAACTCATTTTGGTAAATGAGTTCAGTAGTAAAGTGGACATGATAACAACATGAAGCAAACATATATCTATGTACCATGGTCACTTTATGGTCTATATCATTCTAGTTTTTGTTGCCAAATCAAGATAGAGACACAGTTCAAATAATATTTGTTCAAGACAAAGCAGAATAGATAGAATATAAGTGTGGGAAACTATAGAGCAATAACAACACTTGTAATGTGCATGACATGAGAACATAAATGTTTATTCAATTGAAACTGTAATCAACATAGAGCAGGTTACAACAGCAAACCAGTTAAAGAAACAGGTTTAAAACATACCTATTGCACCATTGGAGTTTCAATTCCATCCTTCAAATTTGAAAATAGTTGGTATGAGTAAATACAGTAATGCAAGAGCAAAGGAGTATGAACCATAGCTACAGAACCTGACCTGAGAACAAATATTCTTCTCCTTTAAGCGTTGAGTTGGGATTCGGAGTGGTGGTCCTCGTGCTTTGGGCACTGCAGTTACCTTACTAACTGCTCGTGTTTGGGTGCTCTGTGGTGGAGAAGGTGCTGTGTCAACTTGAACTGGGTTACTATCTACCGAGGTTGGGGTTAGAAGGGGTGTAGCTGGTTCTCTGTCCAACTGGGTAGGGGTACAATCTACGAGAGTCTGGGTTATGTGTGGTGGATTTGGTCCTTGGGCAAGTACAACCGTGGTTCTATCTTTATCAACTGGTAGCACTATCTTTTCTGAAGACCGTGTTGTTACTCCCTTAGATACTGCCATCACCCTCTCCAATTCAAATGGCTGATAAACAAGAAAAGTAATTGAAAGTACAGACATTGTATGATAGATAGGTGCAATGGATAGTGGGGAATAAAAGAGGGCATGAAATAATTCACATTTATGTTGTCTAACCAAACAGGATAGCATGACAGAATTTCACATATATGATGGCTAATTAAACAGGTAGCATGACACAATTTCAGATTATGATAGCTAACTAAAAAAAGATGGAAACACATAGTTCAAAATATGATGACTATGTAAACAGGATGACATGATATAACTATATAATGTGTTTATTAAATAGGTTGGCATGCCATAAT
Organism: Triticum aestivum; assembly: GCF_018294505.1. Taxonomy (NCBI): domain Eukaryota; kingdom Viridiplantae; phylum Streptophyta; class Magnoliopsida; order Poales; family Poaceae; genus Triticum; species Triticum aestivum. Next base: position 487,159,280 of record NC_057798.1, read on the forward strand.
TCACATACATTCACGGATAGAATGCCATAATTCAAAATATGATGACTGTAAACACTAAATAGAATGAAATGATATAACTATATGATGTCTTCATTAAATGGGTTGCCATGCCATAATTTAGATAGATGATGTGTATGTACTATGTAAACATGATGGCATGATATAATTCAAATATATGATTTATATAGTAAGCAAGTAAGCATATGTCAATCCATATATGATGTAAAAACTAAGCAATGCAAGACAACATGCATGACATGGGTAATATAACCCTGCCAAGTTTGAGCATAGACCTCAGGGGGAAATAGGACTGGTCATCAGTCTCTGAATCCTCCTCTGAGGAGCTCTCTGTAATCAGCAAGATGTCTGCTTCAGCAGGTAGCATTGTTTGCTCTGAATACCTTGTTTTCACTCTAGCTACTTCCACCACCGCTTCAAATGGCTGATGCACAGGAAGAGTAGTTGAATATACAAACGTTGTCGACAAATGGAACACGTAATACAAAAAATTGATAGCATGATATAATTCACGTACATGATGATTGGCTAAACAGCATGGCATTGCATAATTCACATATATAATGCCTTTGCAACAATATAGCATTGCATAATTCACATATATAATGTCTTGCAACAAGATGGCAATGCATAATTCACATATATGGTAATTAGACACTAAACAGGTGGCATTCACACAAAGCATGTCTAAACTAATCAAATGACATAGCAATGCAAGACACCATATGCACGATATGAGCAACATAACCCTGCCAAGTTAGAGCATACACCTCGGGGGGGGGGGGATAGGACTGGTCATCTGTCTCTGAATCCTCCTCTAAGGAGCTATCCGTAACCAGCGAGATATGCGCTTCGTCAGATAGCATAGTCTGCTCTGAAGACCTTGTTTTCACTCCAGAATTTTCCATCACCGTGTCAATTGGCTGATGCACACGAAGAGGAGTTGAATGTACTAACATTGTTGAAAAATGTAATATGCAATGAAAAAAGGATGGCCCAATATAATTTACATATAAGATGACCGGCTAAGCAGGATAGCATTGCAAAATTCACATATATGATGCTTGGCTAAACAAGATGGCGTTGCATAATTCACATAAACGATGAATAAACTAAACAGATGGCATTTGCACAAAGGATGTCTAAACTAATTAGATGACATATTTGATGTATAAAGTAAGCAATGCAAGGCACCATATGCATGATATAACCAACATCAACATGCCAAGTTAGAGCGAAGACCTCAGGGGGTAAATAGGAGTGGTCTTCTCCTTCCGAATCCCCCTCAGAACAAATATCTTCCTCTCGATTACAATCAGAAATGGGTGGAGGGGGGCTACCTTTGCGCCTACCATGGAGCGACGTCTGCATGAAATTTTATTGCCACGCAAGGCTCGTCTCTTTTGCTCTACATGTTTAGTTTCATTGTTTACAATAACTATCATGCATAGGAATAAAACATAGTGAGATTATGTAAGGAGTGCATGCAGAAATCCAGAGTGATGGTAGCAACCTGTGGATAGACCCAAAACCAAAAATAGCAGGCAGATAATGGCTTCAGTTAAAATATATAGATAATGGCTTCTTTACTGTTTGTTTCCCACCCAACATGAAACTCGTAGTAGACACCGGAGATTAACCAGATAGTAGATAGATACTATTGATTGCGGCCCCGATATGTACCCCACGACCATTTAAAAACTCAAGTTTGACCATTAGTTTGGAGCTGACTTAGAGTCTAATCAGTGAATAGGACGATAAAGTAGCATGTAATATTAAGTGATGCATAACGTAAGCAGACACGAAAGGGTGCGACCTCTTGATGACCCACAAGTATAGGGGATCTATAGTAGTCCTTTCGATAAGTAAGAGTGTCGAACCCAACAAGGAGCAGAAGGAAATGACAAGGGGTTTTCGGTAAGGTATTCTCTGCAAGCACTGAAATTGTAGGTAACAGATAGTTTTGTGATAAGATAATTTGTAACGGATAACAAGCAATGAAAGTAAATAAGGTGCAGCAAGGTGGCCCAATCCTTTTTGTAGCAAAGGACAAGCCTGGACAATTTCTTACAATGAGAAAAGCGCTCCCGAGGACACATGGGAATTATCATCAAGCTAGTTTCATCACGCTCATATGATTCGCGTTCGTTACTTTGATAATTTGATATGTGGATGGAACGGTGCTTGGGTACAGCCCTTTCTTGGACAAGCATCCCACTTATGGTTAACCCCTATTGCAAGCATCCGCAACTACAAAAGACGTATTAAGGTAAACCTAACCATAGCATGAAACTAGTGGATCCAAATCAGCCCCTTACGAAGCAACGCATAAACTAGGGTTTAAGCTTCTGTCACTCTAGCAACCCATCATCTACTTATTACTTCCCAATGCCTTCCTCTAGGCCCAAATAATGGTGAAGTGTCATGTAGTCGACGTTCACATAACACCACTAGAGGATAAACAACATACATCTCATCAAAACATCGAACGAATACCAAATTCACATGACTACTAACAGCAAGACTTCACCCATGTCCTCAGGAACAAACGGAACTACTCACAAAGCATATTCATGTTCATGATCACAGGGGTATTAATATGCATAAGGGATCTGAACATATGATCTTCCACCAAGTAAACCAATTAGCATCAACTACAAGGAGTAATCAACACTACTAGCAACCCACAGGTACCAATTTGTGGTTTTGGATACAAGATTGGATACAAGAGATGAACTAGGGTTTGAGAGGAGATGGTGCTGGTGAAGATGTTGATGGTGATTGACCCCCTCCGATGAGAGGATCGTTGGTGATGACGATGGTGATGATTTCCCCCTCCTGGCAGAACAGCTCCGCCGGAGCCCTAGATGGGTTCCGCCTCATGGCAGCGGAGTTTCGTCTCGTGATCTTGCTTATGATTTTTCCAGGGTAAAAGCCTTCATATAGGAGAATATGGACACCAGAGGGTCACCAGGGGGCTCAGGAGACAGGGGGCGCGCCCAATAGGGGGGGGCGCCCCCACCCTCCTGGCCAGGGTGTGGGCCCCCTCTGGTACTTTCTTTGCCCAATAATTCTTATTAAATCCAAAAATGACTTTCATGGAGTTGCAGGTCTTTTGGAGCTGTGCGGAATAGGTTTCCAATATTTGCTCCTTTTCCAGCCAGAATCCCAGCTGCCGGCATTCTCCCTCTTCATGATAAACCTTGTAAAATAAGAGAGAATAGCCATAAGTATTGTGACATAACGTGTAAGAACAACCCATAATGCAATAAATATTGATATAAAAGCATGATGCAAAATGGACGTATCAACTCCCCCAAGCTTAGACCTCGCTTGTCCTCAAGCGGAAGCTGATATCGAGAAAAATGCCCACATGTTTAGAGATAGAGGTGTTGATAAAAATAAAATACGGACATGAGAGCATCATGATCATTCTTATAATAGCAACATATATAGATTTTGTCATATGGTTTCTTATTCTCAAGTAACAATCTATTCACAATGTCAAGTATGGTACAGAAACTTCATTGAAAACTAACAAACTATAATCTCAGCCATTGAAGCAATTGCAATTTATCATAACATCAGAAAGAGTCAAGAGTAGAGCTTTTCAACAAGTCCACATACTCAACTATCATATAGTCTTCTACAACTGCTCACACTCACGCAATACTTATGGTTATGGAGTTTTAATCGGACACTAAGAAAGATAGGGTCTTATAGTGTTGCCTCTCAATGTATTCACCTTTGGGTGATGTCAACAATAATAGTTCATGCTAACGAACATCCAATTGGATATATGTATCAGGATCTTTCCAACATGAGGTGCTTGCCCAAGGATAAAATGAAAAAGGGAAAGGTGAAGATCACCTTGACTCTTGCATAAAGTAAAAGACATAAAGTAAAAGATAGGCCCTTCGCAGAGGGAAGCAGAGGTTGTCATGCGCTTTTATGGTTGGATGCACAAAATCTTAGTGCAAAAGAACGTCACTTTATATTGCCACTTATATATGGACCTTTATTATGCAGTCTGTCGCTTTTATTGCTTCCATAAAAAGATCGTATAAAGCTTATTTTCTCCGCACTAATAAGTCATGCATATTTAGAGAGCAATTTTTATTGCCTGCACCGATGACAACTTACTTGAAGGATCTTACTCAATCCATAGGTAGATATGGTGGACTCTCATGGCAAAACTGGGTTTAAGGATATTTGGAAGCACAAGTAGTATCTTTACTTGGTGCAAGAAATTTTTGGCTAGCATGAGGGGGAAAGGCAAGCTCAACATGTTGGACGATCCATGACAATATACTTTAACTGGGATGTGAGAAAACATAAACCATTACATTGTCTTCCTTGTCCAACATCAACTCTTTTAGCATGTCATACTTTAATGAGTGCTCACAATTATAAAAGATGTCCAAGATAGTATATTTATATATGAAAACCTCTCTTTATTAATTACTTCCTATTAATTGCAACGATGACCAAAACTATGTTTGTTAACTCTCAACAACTTTTAAGCCTCATACTTTCTATATGTGAAGTCATTACTATCCATAAGATCAATATGAACTCTTTTATTTCTTTTTATCCTTTCTATTTTTCTCAAGATCATAGCAAGATAGCAAAGCCCTTCACTCAACACTAATCTTTATTATAGATAGCTCACGGACTCGATTACATAGAAGGATCACAAAGCAAAACTCAAAACTAGTTCATACCAAGACTTTATTCTACTAGATCTATATATTACCAAAAGGATCGAACTAAATAAAATGGTAAAGATAGGAGTGTGATGGTGATACGATACCGGGGCACCTCCCCCAAGCTTGGCAGTTGCCAAGGGGAGTGCCCATACCCATGTAATTATGTCCTCGGAGGTAGTGAAGAAGGAGTTGTTGACGATGTAGGCTTGTCATCCATCTTCCAAGGCATAGGCTCACCGTCATAGAAGGATGATCGAGTGTCCGGATTCCTCAAATCTGCAACCAAACTCATCCTCTTAAATCTATATTCATACTCACAGTTTTGGTTTTGCAGGTCATAGATCTGGGCTTGGAGGTGCTCGATTTTCTCATGAAGCTTGAAGATGGTTTCCCCAATGTCCTTGGCATCCAGCTTGTGGTTGTTGGTGAACTCCGCGATCATCATCTGGTTGGCGTTGAGTCCATGCTCCACCATCTCTTGGCACTTGAAAACTTGTTGTTCCATAGCATCGAGCTTTGTCTCCACGCTTCCGGTACGCCTTGGTCCCTCCACATCCGTATGTGCAGCACCCCCTCACGCATCTCAATGGTTTGAGGGTGTTGCAGCACCTCCACAAGGTAGGGGTTGATAACCCTCTCGAAAAACTTGTCCTTGGGAGCGCTTGGAGACGTCCTGGTGCTCTAGATCTGTCAGAAAAATAGCTCGAAATGAAAACAGAAGATTTTTGCATGATACGATGGTCAAAACTTTCGGGAGATTATATAGTGAATTTTTACCGACCAAAAGAAGTAACATGCAAGAAAACGGAGTCCGGGAGGCACACGAGGTGCCCACGAGGCAGGGGGCGCGCCCAGTAAGGGTGGGCGCGCCCTCCACCCTCGTGGAGGCCTCGTGTCCTTCCCGGATTACTTCTTGCTTCCATAAATTTTTAAATATTCCAAAACGGAGGAAAATTGCCATTAGAATTGTTTTGGAGTCGGTTTACTTACCGTACCACATACCTATTCCTTTTCGGAGTCTAAAACATTCTAGAAAGTGTCCCTTATGTATTCTTCCGGGGTTACGGTTTTAATAATATTAGTTTCAACATTTATAGGATTACCTGAGATATAATGTTTGATTCTTTGACCGTTCACCACCCTCGGACTTGTGCCTTCGAAGTTGTTGATTTTTATGGCACCAGAACGATAGACCTCTTCGATAATGTAAGGACCTTCCAATTTAGAGAGAAGTTTTCTTGCAAAAAATCTTAAAAGAGAGTTGAATAGCAACACATAATGACCTACTTTAAACTTACGCTTTTGTATCCTTTTGTCATGCAATCTTTTAACTTTTTTCTTTAAACAGCTTGGCATTCTCATAAGCTTGGGTTCTCCATTCATCAAGTGAGCTAATGCCAAATAACCTGTTCTTACCGGCAAGTTGGAGATCATAGTTGAGCTCTTTAATGGCCCAATATGCCTTATGTTCAAGTTCAAGAGGTAAGTGACACGCTTTTCCATAAACCATCTTATACGGAGACATACCCATAGGATTCTTATATGCAGTTCTACAAGTCCATAATGCATCATCAAGTTTCTTGGACCAATTCTTTCTAGATCTATTAACAGTATTTTGCAAAATTAATTTGAGCTCTCTGTAAAACTTAATTCTACTTGACCACTAGACTATGGGTGATAAGGAGATGCAATTCTATGATTAACATCATACTTAGCAAGCATTTTACGGAAAAGCACCATGAATAAAATGTGAACCACCATCAGTCATGAGATATCTAGGGACTCCAAACGTCAGAAAAATAACTTCTTTAAGCATCTTAATAGAGGTGTTATGATCAACACTACTTGTTGGAATAGCTTTTACCCACTTAGTAACGTAATCAACATCAACTAAAATATGTGTGTATCCATTGGAGGTAGGAAAAGGTCCCATATAATCGAAGCCCCAAACATCAAGAGAATAGTTCATAGGCATTTCTTGACGTATACTAACATTACCAATTCTTTGACATTCATCACAAGACAAGACAAACTTACGGGCATCTTTGAAGAGAGTAGGCCAATAAAAATCGGATTGCAATACCTTATGTGCAGTTCTATCTCTAGCATGGTGTCCTCCATATGGTTCGGAGTGATGCTTGCGTAGGATCTGTTCTTGTTCATGCTCAGGTACACAATGTCTAATAACACCATCTACTCCTTCTTTATAAAGGTGTGGGTCATGCCAGAAGTAATGTCTTAAATCATAAAAGAACTTTTTCTTTTGTTGGTATGTGAAACTAGGTGGTATAAATTTAGCAACAATGTAATTAGCATAATCAGCATACCATGGAGCAGTATGAGAAGCATTAATGACCGCTAATTGTTCATCAGGAAGCTATCATCAATAGGTAGTGGGTCATCAAGAACATTCTCTAACCTAGACAAGTTGTCTGCAACGGGGTTCTCAGCTCCCTTTCTATCAATAATATGCAAATCAAATTCTTGGAGCAAGAGGACCCATCTAATAAGTCTAGGTTTAGCATCTTTCTTTTCCATAAGATATTTAATAGCAGCATGATCAGTGTGAATAGTTACTTTAGAATCAACAATATAAGGTCTGAACTTATCACATGCAAATACAACTGCTAAGAATTCTTTTTCAGTAGTAGCATAATTTCTCTGGGCAGTATCAAGAGTTTTACTAGCATACTGGATAACATTTAATTTCTTATCAACTCTTTGCCCTAGAACAACACCTACAGCATAATCGCTAGCATCACACATAATTTCAAAGGGTAAATTCCAATCAGGTGGCTGAACAATAGGTGCAGTGATCAAAGCTTTCTTAAGTATTTCAAATGCTTCTACACAATCATCATCAAAGACAAAAGGAATATCTTTTTGCAATAAATTAGTCAGAGGCCTAGAGATTTTAGAAAAGTCCTTAATGAACCTCCTATAAAAACCGGCATGACCAAGGAAACTTCTTATACCTTTAATGTCCTTGGGACATGGCATCTTTTCAATAGCATCAACTTTAGCTTTATCAACTTCAATACCTTTTCAGAAATTTTATGCCCCAAGACAATGCCTTCATTAACCATAAAGTGGCACTTTTCCCAATTCAAGACGAGACTAGTGTCTTCACATCTCTGCAAAACTCGATCAAGGTTGCTCAAGCAATCATCAAAAGAGGATCCATAAACGGAGAAGTCATCCATGAATACCTCACAAATCTTTTCACAAAAGTCAGAGAATATAGCCATCATGCATCTTTGAAAGGTAGCAGGTGCATTACATAAACCAAAAGGCATACGTCTATAAGCAAAAGTACCGAAAGGGCAAGTAAAAGTAGTTTTTGATTGATCCTCCGCTGACACAGGTATTTGAGAGAAACCAGAATAACCATCTAGAAAGTAGAAATGTGTATGTTTGGATAGTCTTTCTAGAATTTGATCAATAAAAGGTAGAGGGTAATGATCTTTCTTAGTAGCTTTATTTAATTTATGGAAATCAATTACCATCCTATAACCTGTAATAATTCTTTGCGGAATCAATTCATCTTTATCATTAGGAACAACAGTAATACCTCCCTTCTTAGGAACGCAATGGACAGGACTTACCCAATCACTATCAGCAACGGGATAAATTATACCTGCCTCAAGGAGCTTTAGTATCTCCTTTCTTACCACTTCTTTCATCTTAGGATTTAACCGTCGTTGATGATCTCTAACTGGTTTGGAACCTTCGTCCAATTTAATTTTATGTTGGCATAGAGTGGGACTAATGCCCTTAAGATCATCCAGAGTATATCCAATAGCAGCACGGTGCTTCTTCAGAGTTTTCAATAATCTTTCCTCTTCTTGCTCTGAAAGGTTAGCACTAATAATAACAGGATATATCTTATTTTCATCAAGATAAGCATATTTAAGATTACTAGGTAAAGGTTTGAGCTCAAACACGGGATCACCCTTGGGTGGAGGAGGATCCCCTAGGATTTCAACAGGTAAGTTGTGTTTCAGAATAGGACCCTGTTGAAGGAATACTTTATCTATTTCCCTTCTTTCATTCATAAACATATCATTTTCATGGTCTAGCAAATATTGTTCTAACGGATCAGTAGGAGGCATGGCAATAGAAGCAAGACCAATAATTTCATCCTTACTAGACGGTTCTTTATCATGTGGTTGTCTATGGAATTTAGCAAAATTAAACTCATGAGTCACATCATCCAAGCCAATTGTAACCACATCCTTTTCGCAATCGATCTTAGCATTAACACTATTTAAGAAGGGTCTACCAAATATAATGGGACAAAAGCTATCTTGTGGGGAACCTAGAACAAGAAAATCAGCAGGGTATTTAACTTTCCCACACAAGACTTCAACATCTCTAACAATCCCGACTGGTGAAATAGTATCTCTATTGGCAAGCTTAATTGTAACATCTATTTCTTCTAACTCAGCAGGTGCAATATCATGCATAATTTCATTATATAAGGAAAAAGGTATTGCACTAGCACTAGCACCCATATTACATAAGCCATGATAACAATGATCTCCTATTTTAATAGAAATAACAGGCATGCCTATGACAGGTCTATGTATCTTAGCATCTGGTTTAGCAATATTAGCAGTTTCACCACAAAAATAAATAACATGCCCATCTATGTTATCATCCAGGAGATCTTTAACCATAGCAATACTAGGTTCAACTTTAATTTGCTCAGGAGGTGTATAAGTTCTAGTATTACTCTTACGAACAATAGTTGAAGCTTTAGCATGATCCTTTATCCTAACAGGAAAAGGTGGTTTCTCAACATAAGTAGTAGGAACAATATGATCATTATAAGTGATAGTCTTTTCTTCAATTGTAACAGGTGCAACTACTTTTACTTCAATGGGAGGATTATATTTAAACCACTTCTCCTTAGGGAGATCAACGTGAGTAGCAAAATATTCATAGAAAGAAGCTACTATCTCAGAGTCAAGTCCATATTTAGCGCTAAATCCACGAAAAGCATCGGTATCCATAAAAGATTTAACACAATCAAACTTAGGTGTCATACCTGACTCCTTACCATCGTCGGAACCCCAATCTTCAGAGTTGCATTTAATTCTTTCCAATAAATCCCACTTGAATTCAGTAGTCTTCAACATATAAGAACCAGCACAGGAAGTACCGAGCATGGTGCGATCATTGAGAGAAAGCCGAGCATAAAATTTTGAATAATCATTTCTCTTGAGAGCTCATGATTGGGGCATGAATATAACATTGACTTAAGCCTCCCCCAAGCTTGAGCGATGCTTTCTCCTTCGCGAGGCCAGAAATTATATATGTAATTACGATCACGATGAACAAGATGCATAGGATAGAACTTCTGGTGAAATTCCAACTTCAATCGTTTATAATTCCAAGATCCCGTATCATCACATAGCCTATACCATGTCAATGCGTCTCCCTTCAAAGATAAAGGGAAGACCTTCCTTTGACAACATCATCGGGAATACCTGCAAGCTTAAATAATCCACAAACTTCATCCACAAAGATAAGGTGTAAATCGGGATGCAATGTTCCATCTCCTGCAAAAGGATTAGCTAGCAGTTTCTCTATCATACCCGAAGGAATTTCGAAGTGAACATTTTCAGTAGGTTCAGTAGGTTGAGGAGCAACTCATTGCTCTACTAGTCGGGGCGAAGATGCCCCGAACAAGCCCCTCAAAGGATTAGTTTCCATAGTAACAAGTGACAGAAAATTTCAGCACACTATATAAATGTTTCCTTACCAAGTTCCACTCACCAAAGGCGCTTCACTCCTCGGCCACGACGCCAGAAAAGAGTCTTGATGACCCACAAGTATAGGGGATCTATCGTAGTCCTTTCGATAAGTAAGAGTGTCGAACCCAACGAGGAGCAGAAGGAAATGACAAGCGGTTTTCAGTAAGGTATTCTCTGCAAGCACTGAAATTGTAGGTAACAGATAGTTTTGTGATAAGATAATTTGTAACGGGTAACAAGCAATGAAAGTAAATAAGGTGCAGCAAGGTGGCCCAATCCTTTTTGTAGCAAAGGACAAGCCTGGACAATTTCTTATAATGAGAAAAGCGCTCCCGAGGACACATGGGAATTATCGTCAAGCTAGTTTCATCACGCTCATATGATTCGCGTTCGTTACTTTGATAATTTGATATGTGGGTGGACCGGTGCTTGGGTACTGCCCTTTCTTGGACAAGCATCCCACTTATGATTAACCCCTATTGCAAGCATCCGCAACTACAAAATAAGTATTAAGGTAAACCTAACCATAGCATGAAACTAGTGGATCCAAATCAGCCCCTTACGAAGCAACGCATAAACTAGGGTTTAAGCTTCTATCACTCTAGCAACCCATCATCTACTTATTACTTCCCAATGCCTTCCTCTAGGCCCAAATAATGGTGAAGTGTCATGTAGTCGACGTTCACATAACACCACTAGAGGAGAGACAACATACATCTCATCAAAATATCGAACGAATACCAAATTCACATGACTACTAATAGCAAGACTTCACCCATGTCCTCAGGAACAAACGTAACTACTCACAAAGCATATTCATGTTCATAATCAGAGGAGTATTAATATGCATAAGGATCTGAACATATGATCTTCCACCAAGTAAACCAATTAGCATCAACTACAAGGAGTAATCAACACTACTAGCAACCCACAGGTACCAATTTGTGGTTTTGGATACAAGATTGGATACAAGAGATGAACTAGGGTTTGAGAGGAGATGGTGCTGGTGAAGATGTTGATGGAGATTGACCCCCTCCCGATGAGAGGATTGTTGGTGATGACGATGGTGATGATTTCCCCCTCCCGGAGGGAAGTTTCCCCGGCAGAACAGCTCCGCCGAAGCCCTAGATTGGTTCCGCCTCGTCACGGCGGAGTTTCGTCTCGTGAGCTTGCTTATGATTTTTTCCAGGGTAAAAGCCATCATATAGGAGAAGATGGGCACCGGAGGGCCACTAGGGGGCCCAGGAGATAGGGGGTGAGCCCAGTAGGGGGGGGGGCGCCCGCACCCTCGTGGCCAGGGTGTGGGCCCCCTTCGGTACTTTCTTTGCCCAATAATTCTTGTTAAATCCAAAAATGACTTTCGTGGAGTTGCAGGTCTGTTGGAGCTGTGCAGAATAGGTTTCCAATATTTGCTCCTTTTCCAGCCAGAATCCCAGCTGCCAGCATTCTCCCTCTTCATGATAAACCTTGTAAAATAAGAGAGAATAGCCATACGTATTGTGACATAACGTGTAAGAACAACCCATAATGCAATAAATATTGATATAAAAGCATGATGCAAAATGGACGTATCACCTCTCTTGCGGACCCGTGTAGTCCTCGAGGTCATCTCCTCGGTTGACAATGGTAATGTAGTTTTCATGGTTGCCGGCGGCGGGGAAGAAGATCTGAGGCGGTGAAAGACAGTCTGGAAGCCGGATCCCTGCTGTGCTGGACCCTTCTATCGTTGGAGTAGCTGAGCTGGGGTGGACAACGGCGCAGCAAGAGCGGGACAAACCACACAAGGTTTTGTTTGGCAACTATTTGCAAGAGAAGTAATTCTGCAAGGGCTCGTTTGAATTGGAGGATTCCAACAATGCAGGGATAGGAAATAGACAGGAATAGGATAGGAATGCACATGCAAAACAAAGAATTTAAAAACACAAGATTTCTGCCAATCTGGGTGTTTGATTCACAAGAATTGGAAGATCACAGGATGCAAAGAAGCATGGTGGGATTAAGTCAAACCACAAGAAAATGTACGGTTATAATGCTATTATGCTACTATGTCTTAGTCTTGTGCTTCATGAATAGGAATTTGAAAAGGAGGACAAGTGAAAATTAAAATTCCTACGTTTTTTCTTTCAAGGAGACACTAAAGGAACAAATCATACAATTTTCCTTTGCTCCATTCCTTTGAACCAAATTCATGAATAGTAGTACCATAGGAAACTTTCCAGTTCCTATGTTTTTCATTCACTTTTCCTTTCAAGCACTGGCAATTCTAGTAAGAAAGCTTGAGCAACGAAAAGCCTACACTAAAAAAATGTTTTTGTGCTACTTCTATTACTTTGGACCCAGGCCACTGCCCTACTAGCTCAACTCCCAGGGCCATCGACAAATGCACAGCTCAAACACGCAGAGATAAATAATGATGGCGTTCCAGAAAGTCCATCCTTGATAGCTAAGTTTCCTGGTACCTCACTGCTTGTCATATAGTAGGATAAAATAACCGTATTTCTCGTTACTACGTGTGCTCAGTGGACAATATATGTAACATGTAGAGTAAAAAAGAGATGCAACAAGTGTACAACCTCTTTGGCGAAGCCATGTCGATCTCAGCGTGATTGGGTTAGCCGGTGAGGATGCTTCGACTGACTTGGCTGTCGGAGGAGGGAAAGAAGATCTTAGGCATTTGGAGAGGGAGCCCGAGGTACTGCTCTGCTGTGATGGAGGGTTTCGTCGTTGGAGCAGCTCCGGTGAGCTGTACGACGCCGAGGTTGAAGCAGGACAAAAGAGACAACGTTAACCTGAGTGGAATTCTAATAGCATCTCCAATAGATGACGTAAAATACATAACCACAAAGTGCTAGATGTAAAATACATCAGCAGCTCATCTCTGAACTTAACTTTCAAAACTGAATTTAACTATCGAAACTGAACTTAACTGTCAAAACTGAATTTTGCTGTCGAAACTGAAATTTTACTGTCGAAACTGAACACACTAGAAGGTGAGGCTACATGTCAGTCGACTGACTTTTTCATCTCTAGTCAGTCGATTTTGCAGCAGTTGGATATGAAATCAAGGGCCTGCAGTTCATCTTCAACCTCCACCCCCCTGAGCCGCCAGCCCCCACCGGCCAAACAGCCGCCCCCGCCGCATGCGGCCGGCGGTGCACCGCTGTAATGCCCCGGATACAACTTTCCATATCTGTAACTTCAACTCTTGCCTTTTCCGGAGATGCGATATGTTATTTTCCTTCGTGGTTGGGTTTTTGTTTTTTTGTTTTGCATCTTGTTCATGTCTTACATTTCATCATCGCATCATTCGCATTGCATCGGCACTCCGTTGCCGTCATGTTTTAAAACTTGCATTCATTCGTCGTTGTTGTTTCTCCCTTTGCCTTCATCACCTTCCCTCGGATTGCCTTGCCCACACTGACCATTCCAGACCAATCGGGTTTTCGCTTCCCTCTTGATCGTGACCACCTAACCTCTCTACAACCACCGACCCCCTCTTCCGTGCGTCCGAAAAACTTGCCCGAACCCGACCCGCTCAGTCATCACCGTTGGATCCGGATCATCCCCAAACGTCCCTAAAACATCTACGTTTTCTTATTTGGACTCCCTACCTATTTATTTCTCAGCGCTCGATTTCGATTGGACGGACCGGATTAGTCCCTAATCTAATCCGCAGGCTATATATAAACTAGTCCAACCCTAATCTTTAGGAGGCTTGTCCCATCAGTCTTGTCCCCGCCGCCAGCCATCCACCCACTCGCCTCCCACCTTGGGATCCTCCCAGATCCATCCCGGGCGAACCACCGTTTCCCCCGATCCAATCCCACCAACCAGCCTCCCCTCGATCTAATTCGTCTTCGCTCTCCTCTTCGACCAGGGAGGCGAGCTCCTCCCGAGACCAGCCCCTTCTCGACCCTCACCGTCTCAGATGAGCGCCGCCCTGGCTCCCTTCTCCCCTTCCTCTGGCCTCCCTCAGACTCATCTCTCTCTCTTGTTTTTGACAAGAGAGCAGCCATGGCCGTCCGTCCATGGATATGAGCCGCGCCGCTCGGGTCACCTGCGACCTCGGGTCGCCTCCACGTCGAGCCGCCGGCAGCCATCCCCGTCGTTCCTGCATCGGCTTCCCCGTCCCGCAGGTCAGCGACCTCCTCCCTGTCCTTCCTCCTTACCGTGCTCCCCCTCTTCTCTCATTTCCTCTCTCTCGTCTCTGTGCCAGGGAGCCGCTCGAGCCCTGCTGCACTGCCGCTCCTTCTTCGATCCAGCACGGACCGGCCGTCCCAAGCCCGGATTCGCCCGTCCGCTTCGTTCCTGCCGTCCGGCCAGTTCCTTGCTGGAGAAGCTCACCGCAGCTCCTCCCCGTCGTCCTTGCGCCGCCTCCAGAACGCCAGGGACCCTGCCGCCGATCTCCTCCTACCAGCGCCCTTCGCCACCTAGGCGAGTCCCCGTCCAAGCGCCCCTGCCTCTTGACGCCAATCGTCGCCGCCTTTGGACGCCCCTGCAGCGTCGACCTGCTGCCCCAGCGCCCTGCTCGCCTCCTCTGCTTCGTTCGAGCAGGGAGGACGAGTGCGCCACCCCTGCATTGACCGTGCCCTGCCTCGCATCGATGTGCCTGCGTGGCCCGCAGCCAGCGCCAGGCCCAGCCGAAGCCAGCCAGCCTCAGCCTCTCCCTCCTCGCCATCTTGGGCTTGGCCCATGGGTGAGCGCCCACAACCCCTCCTCTATTTAGCCCATGTCCTGTGCAGCCCGGTAGACCAGATTCGTCCCGGCTACATTTTTTCCCCTGCTGACGATTTTCCTATTTTCCAATGCATGCATAATTACAGAAATGCCACTGTTTTGTATTGTTAATAACTAAACATGCATGCATCCAAATTAAACAAACTATATATGTAAAATGCTTAGAATTTTGTGTAGATTAATAATATACCACTTTCATCCATGTTTAAAATGTTTAAAATGCTGTTTGTTTAAATTTGCTAATATGCCATGATAAATTGTTTTATTTCATAACTAAATAACTGTAGCTCGGTTTTAAATGTTCTTTATATGTAAATGGGGTGGAAAAATGCCTAGTGTAACATGGTGCACTTTATTTTCCTGTTTAACAACAATAAAATATGGTTTTAGGCAGAACAGTACCAAATCTAAAATATGGACATGAGGTTTTTCCGGAATTGTTGTTTGTTGTTCCGACCTCATTTAAACTTGCCTAAATAGTTGTTTTGTTATGCTTCACCTCTTGCCATGTTAATCAACATGTAATATTGTTGGGTACATAAACGAGAAAGAACTAAATATTTGATGTGGTGTTTTGTTAATATGCAACTCGTTTCATATTGAGCTCCACTTAACTTGTAGTATTGTTTGTTGCACTTTGCCATGCCATGCCCCATTAAACCGGACATGCATCATACTTGTTTGTGCATCATGCCATGTTTATGCTTGTGCATTTACCATGTTGTTTGTTTCTTTTCGGTGTTGCTTCTTAGTTCTGGTAATGTTGTGATTGTGAGGATTTGTTGGACTACTCCCGTTCGTCTTCTTCATGGACTCGTTCTTCTTCCTAGCGGGATTTCAGGCAAGATGACTGCTACCCTGGATTTCACTACTATCATTGCTATGCTAGTTGCTTCGTTCTATTGCTATGCTGTGCTACCTATCACTTGTTCCTCAAGCCTCCCAAATTGCCATGAACCTCTAACCTTTGACACCCTTCCTAGCAAACCATTGTTTGGGTATGTTACCGCTTTTCTCAGCCCATTCTTATAGCGTTGTTAGTTGCAGGTGAAGTTGAAGGTTGCTCCATGTTGGACAAGATTATGTTGGGATATCACAATATCTCTTATATTATTAATGCATCTATATACTTGGTAAAGGGTGGAAGACTCGGCCTTATGCCTGGTGTTTTGTTCCACTCTTGCCGCCCTAGTTTCCATCATACCGGTGTTATGTTCCCGGATTTTGCGTTCCTTACGCGGTTGGGTGATTTATGGGACCCCCTTGACAGTTCGCTTTGAATAAAACTCCTCCAGCAAGGCCCAACCTTGGTTTTACCATTTGCCTCACCTAGCCCTTTTTCCCTTGGGTTTCCGGAGCCCAAGGGTCATCTTTATTTTATACCCCCCGGGCCAGTGCTTGTCTAAGTGTTGGTCTGAACCGAGTAGACTGCGGGGCCCCCTCGAGGAAACTCGAGGTCTGGTTTTTCTCGTAGGATGTCTCATCCGGTGTTGCCCTGAGAACGAGATATGTGCAGCTCCTATTGGGATTGTCGGCGCATCGGGCGGCTTTGCTGGTCTTGTTTTACCATTGTCGAAATTTCTTGTAAACCGGGATTCCGATTCTGATCGGGTCTTCCTGGGGGAAGGTATATCCTTCGTTGATCGCAAGAGCTTATCATGGGCTAAGTTGGGACACCCCTGCAGGGTTTAAACTTTCGAAAGCCGTGCCCGCGGTTATGGGCAGACGGGAATTTGTTAATGTCCGGTTGTAGATAACTTGACACCAGATCCGAATTAAAACGCATCAACCGCGTGTGTAGCCGTGATGGTCTCTTTTCGGCGGAGTCCGGGAAGTGAACACGGTTTTGGGTTATGTTTGACGTAAGTAGGAGTTCAGGATCACTTCTTAATCATTGCTAGCTTCACGACCGTTTCGTTGCTTCTCTTCTCGCTCTTATTTGCGTATGTTAGCCACCATATATGCTTAGTCGCTGCTGCAACCTCACCACTTTACCCCTTCCTTTCCCTTTAAGCTTTGCTAGTCTTGATACCCATGGTAATGGGATTGCTGAGTCCTCCTGGCTCACAGATTACTACAACAACAGTTGCAGGTACAGGTTATGCGATGATCATGACGCGAGAGTGATATTTGCTTGTCTTGTTGTTCTTCTTCTGCTTCTTCTTCAATCAGGGGATAGGTTCCAGGTCGGCAGCCTGGGCTAGCAGGGTGGATGTCGTTTGAGTTTCTGTTTGTGTTTTCTTCCGTAGTCGGATGTTGATATTATGTATGATGTATTGATGTATTCGTGTGGCATTGTATGCCTCTTGTATGTATCCCCATCTATTATGTAATGTTGATATAATGATATCCACCTTGTAAAAGCGTTTCAATATGCGGTTCTATCCTTGGTGGGACCTTCGAGTCTCTTTAGGATAGTATCGCATATTGGGCGTGACAAGTTGGTATCAAAGCCTCGACCGACCATAGGAGCCCCCTTGATTGTTGGCCGTTGCTGAGTCTAGAAAAAAACTATTTTGAGTCTTAGGATTTTATATATCGGAGAGTAGGATTTTTTTTACTCCTCAGCCCCCTTCATCGCTCTGGTGAGGACTCTTGACGTAGATGTTTTGACTTTCCTCTCCTCAAATTTCACTAAATTTTTTTAGGATCACGCGGGTATCTTGGAATCGTTCCGATGGTTTTGTGACGAGAACATTGTTCTTGGTGCCTCCTGTCTATTATGTGGCATTGACCCGGGGAGTTGAGCTCCGAGGTGTTGTCGTCACAATTTTATCGTTGCAGTTCTGGAATACCTGAGTTTTGCCGACATCGAAAATCTCTTTTATGCAGTTGTTGGTGAGATAACCTCGACGCCACCCAGTACTGGGAGTTCGGGAGTATTGCCATAACTCGTATAACGGATGCTTTTCGAAGGTTGAGGTACATGATTTCCGAAGGTTTCTTGGTTATGTGTTGATGGATGGATACAACTTGGATGTAGGTATTGTTAGTTTGGGTGAGATATATTGCTTCCCCTATATCCCCAACACCAGATTGCATAACCAGAAAGTTTCGGGAGTTTGTAGGTGGGAATTCAAGTAGCTCCTAGAATATCTTTCCGACAGATGCATGATATGGGATTGGGTAAATCTCTATCATATGTATTTGTTCCGGCTTTATGCAAGCCAAATCCTTTGTTTTGTTTTATTTGTGGTATTCGAGTTGCTTCAAAGTCAAGTGTTGATTCCATACCTTTCAAATGGTGTTCTCATATTGCTATGTGAATACTAATCACTTTGATCATTGAGGTTGTCATGTTAATTCTTTTCCAACCGGTGCGCTTCTCTTCGAGATGATCCCATCATTCTCCCCATCCGCAAGATCAATTCTAAGTTTTCTCATCGGTGTTTGTTTCATCCGTCCCCAAGTTGCCTTTGTTTTCCCGCCCTCCCACCCTTTTTCTTCAAGGACTCAGATTTCTTAATCATGTATCCTTTTATTTGTGGGAAGTCTCTTCATTCCTTTCTTTTAATGTTCTTATCTGGTGATTTCCCATGAAGATGCTCAATAGTTTCAAGTTCATCATTCTTCATTCTCGTATTCTTCTCCGGTGGATTAATTTCAAGCTTTCAGTGTTGATCATATTCTTTTCCTCGTGTCAAATGTGTTTCTCATGCCGATGCACCTCTTAATCATTCACTTCTCGCTATTCATTTGTCCTGGAGTGTTGAAGATATCTCAGAAGGCTCGTCTTTTCTTCCAAGATCCGTTCAAGCTATTTGGAGATTATTATCTCATTCAAGCCATTTAATTCAACCGGTGCAATCCCCCCTTTTCAATCAATCGTTCAACGATGTTTCCTTTTGAGTGGGCCCTAACCCACAGGTCTTTTCCCAGGATCTTACCTGACTCTTCTAATTATTCCGGAGCTATTCCAATGTCTTTTCAGAGTTTGACGTAAGAATGAAGTTCATCAGCCACATGCCATCTGTCACATCCCTAGCTTCAGGCATTGCTCTAGGTTAGCTTCATGTGTGCATCATGTCTATATTTTTGAAACTTGAATTGAGGAATATTGGAAGCCTCAAAACCCTAAATAAAAGAGGGGCAAAAACCCTAGAAATCTCATTCATTGCTCCAAAAGGCTCTTCTTAAATGTTTGATAATTTTTGGTAAGGGTTCTGGTCCCAACCAAAATATTGAACATTTTTAAGGAATTATTTTTGGGACTTTGAATTTAAATCATTAGCTATTTGAATTTGAATTATATTCATATAATTAGAATATAATTTCAAATACCCCTGAAATATTTTATGAGCTTTTGGAAAAGTCCATCTAGCAAAATAAAAAAATATTCAGAGGAGTTTTTGGCATTGTTTGAATTTGTTTAAATTCAAACAATGGCAAAAGATATTAAATAAAAGAAACAGAACAGAAAAAAAATAAAAAGAGTAAAGCCTACCTGGCCTCACCCGTGCAGCCCACCAGCCGGCCCAGCTCCCCCACCTGGCCGGCCCAGCCCACCTCCTACTCCCCCTTGTCCTCTTCCTCCTCTGCCAGGAGGACGGACACCGCGACACCGCCACGCGCGCCACCTCCACCCTGCTCGACCACCTCCTGCTTCCTCCCTGGCCTCCCCAGCGACGCCCCGGACGACGCCACGCGCCTCCCCGACCCCTCTCACTTCTCCCTCACTCTTCTTCGCTCCTCCCCCTTCTCTGTTTTTTCCCCTCTCGCTCCCGAACGCCTCCGTCGCCGCCGCACACCGCCACCGCGCTCACCGGCCGTCCCTCGAGCAACCGTCATGCTCGTTGGCTCCGCCTCGTCGTCCGCGTCATCCCAGATGAGCCACGCATCCTCAGGCGCCCTGCAACGTCGCCGCAATCGTCGTCTTCTACCTTCGGCCGCCCGGATCTCCGGCGACCCTGTGCTGCCTCCGACGCTCCCCCGGCCTCGTCTCCGCCTCGAATGAATCCGCTGTGAGCCCCTGCTGCTTCTCCTGTGCTCGCCCCCTCTGTTCTCGTCCCCTAGCCCCATCTCCCACCGCGGCCGAGAGCATCTCGCCGCCGGCCATGGCGTAGCCGTGGCCACAGCCACCGCAGCTCGTTCCCGAGCCCACCGTCGTGCTCAGCACGATCGCATGAACCCGTAGACACCCACGACGCCTCCTCCAGTGCTTTATAACCCCGACCCCGAGATTGCCCGAACTCCGGCGGCCGCAAAAGAGCTCGCCGCCGTTAACTCCGGCCACCCCAGCACCAAACACCGCCATCGTTGGATGCGCCACATCACCAGCTACTCGTAGCACCCACCCGCGCATCAAACCGTGGCCGGAGCAGCGTTTCCGACGCTCTCCGTCGTCTTGGCCTCGCCGGCGGCTAGACGCTGGCGGGTTTGACCTGCTGACACTGACTGGGTGGGCCCAGTTTGACCCCTGGGTCGATGACAGGTGGGGCCAGCCCCCTGTTAATTAGTTTAGTTTAATTTAATTTAATTACCCCCTGCTGACACTGACATGTGGGCCCTAGTGCCCTAATCCTTAATTAAACTAAACTAAACCCCCCCTGTTTAACCTGTGACGCTGACATATGGGTCCCACAGGTCAGTTTGACCTGGACGGCGCCCGTTGACCTGCTGACGTCACTATGAGGTCATGCTGACGCAATAATTCCTTTCTGGAATTAAAATAAATTAGGAAATAATTTATAAATTCCAGAAAATTGTATAAACTTCAAAAATTCATAGAAATTCAACCGTAGCTCCAAATTAAATAATTTATATATGAAAAATTATCAGAAAAATTCAAGGAATCCAGCTGTACCATTTTCATGCATGTTAGAACAACTTATAGCTGCTGTTTAGCACAAATCAATTAAAATGGCATTTGAATAATCACATATGGAGTTTGAATTTGAATCTTGTATTCAAACCAACTTCATTTAATCTGTTGCTAGTTGCATGAGCCCAAAACACATTCATTTTGCCATGTCATGATCATGCATCATATTGTGCATCGCATTGATTGTGTTTCCTTCTGTGTTGCCGGTATTTGTCCCCTCTCGATAGACATGATACCGATGATGTGATCGTTGACACTGACGAAGACTCAATGTTATCTTCAGAAGTGCCAGGCAAGCAAAACCCCCTTGTTCATTCCGATACAATCCTACTCTCTCGCTCCTGCTCTCTTTTACTGCATTAGGACAA
Source organism: Triticum aestivum (assembly GCF_018294505.1). Taxonomy (NCBI): domain Eukaryota; kingdom Viridiplantae; phylum Streptophyta; class Magnoliopsida; order Poales; family Poaceae; genus Triticum; species Triticum aestivum. Next base: position 487,180,692 of record NC_057798.1, read on the forward strand.
CACCGATTCATCTGTTACTTGCTGCGGTAGCTGAACCCCTTTATCCTTTGCATGACCTGTCATTGCCACAGTAAATAGATGAAACCCACTAGCATGAGTAGGAGTTGTTTGAGCCCTGTTGTGCCTACTCATTCATGTTTGTTGTCATGCCTGCTACTGCTTAGAGTTGAGTCAGGTCTGATTCATCGGGGATGAATCAGAGGCGTGTGAACATGTCCTACTGTGTGTGAGCTAAGTGGTGAACACGATTTGGTAAAGGTAGCGGTGAGAGGCCATGTAGGAGTACATGGTGGGTTGTCTCATTGCAGCCGTCCTCAGGAACTGAGTTCTGTGTTTGTGATCCATGATTCAGCTACTACCATACATTGGGCCCTGAAATATGACCCCGCTCGACTTCTTATTCACCCTAGTCCTCTGTTGCAAGTAGTTTCTGGTGTTTGTAGCTTACTGGAGGCCGTGGACAGCGCTGACCGTAGGGGTGGGCTGTGATGCGGTAGGTACGTGGCACGGTGTACCGGATGCCCGTTTGGTATCTCGGGAACCCTGTTCACATCGTTTGGGGCTGTGAGCGAAACTCCGGCCGGATCTCCTCATGGATGGAACCCGAATAGGCGATAAACCTGGACTAGAGACTTGAGTGTTTAGGTAGGTCGTGGTCTACACCCACGTCGGCTTTCGCTTGAAGTCTGCCGAGCACATGTCGTGTGCAGACGCTAAGTGGTGGAAACATGTATGAAGAAGTACACCACTGCAGGGTTAACATCAACTATTCGAATAGCCGTGTCCATGGAAAAGGACTTCTGGGTTGCTTATATCAGTTCATAGACAAGTGAAAGTGGATACTCTAAAATACGCAAGATAAGCGTGAGTGCTATGGATGGCGTTCTCGTAGGGAGACGGGAGCGGATCCATAGTGGTGTATTGATATGGTGAATATGTGGACTCGTGTGCGCCACCTCAAAAGAGTTACTTGCAGTCGTAGTCCAGGATAGCCACCGAGTCAAAGCTGGCTTGCTGCAGTCAAACTCCACCATCCCCTTTGTTGATAATGATGCATGTGTAGATAGATCTGATGTAAGTCTTGCTGGGTACATTTGTACTCACGTTTGCCTATTTTATGTTTTGCAGAGAGACTTCAGTCTCACTAGTAGTTCCGCTTGGACTTTGACGTTTAGCTTGATACCTCAGCTACGATCTTGTGCCCTCGGCAGGGTCTGATAGATAGTCAGGCTTTTCAGCCTTTTTCATTTATAGATGTCTGTACTCAGACATGATAACTTCCGCTTGTGCTTTGATTGTATGCTCTGAGTGTTGGGTCATGAGACCCATGTTTGTAATATCTCGCTCCTCGGAGCCTAATGAATAAACTACTTGAGTCGTAGAGTCATTTTGTGATGCCATGTTGTATTTGCGCATATTGAGCATATTGTGTGTATGTTATTGTAATGCTTGGTATGTGTGGGATCTGACTATCTAGTTGTTTATCCTTAGTAGCCTCTCTTACCGGGAAATGTCTCCTAGTGTTTCCACTGAGCCATGGTAGCTTGCTACTGCTCCGGAACACTTAGGCTGGCCGGCATGTGTCCTTCTTCGTTCCTGTGTCTGTCCCTTCGGGGAAATGTCACGCGATGAATACCGGAGTCCTGTTAGCCCGCTACAGCCCAGTTCACCGGAGTCCTGCTAGCCCAGTGCTACAGCCTGGATTCACTCGCTGATGACCGACACGTTCGATGCTGGGTCATGGATGCCTGTCCCTGTAAGTCTGTGCCACTTTGGGTTTACGACTAGCCATGTCAGCCCGGGCTCCTTATCATATGGATGCTAGCGACACTGTCATATACGTGTGCCAAAAGGCGCAAACGGTCCCGGGCTAAGGTAAGGCGACACCCGTGGGAATACCGTGCGTGAGGCCGCAAAGTGATATGAGGTGTTACATGCTAGATCGATGTGGCATTGAGTCGGGGTCCTGACAGCGTTGGTATCAGAGCTTGACTGCCTGTAGGATTACCAAGCCAAACTGGTCGAAGTTGAGTCTAGAAATTCTTTAGTTATATAAGGGAATTGATTGTGGGATGGAACGTAAGGCTCTTTTTACTCCTTACACCTTATGCCTTCTGATCTGAGTCATCATCTTCTCTTCTACGGGGATTAAGAACTAGGCTATCTCTTCTTTCTATCAGGATCACGTGTTACTAATCCGTAGACTTATAAGATTGTTGGATTAAGCCTCTGTTCAGTTTTTACTGCTTCCGTGTGTTAATTGTTGATCTCGAAACCGTGATATTGTGCTTCGGAGTGGTTATGCCACCATTTTTGTGAATGTCTCAAATCTTTTCTGAGCATTTACAACCGTTATGCTGTCCGAGTCATTCCAGGTTTCTAAATAGTCTGATGCATTTGCAAAATCCTTTTCCTCTGGTTTCGATGCTCCTTTATGCCAGCTCAATCACACTAATTGTTGAGTTGAGGTATTCTATTGCCTTGACATTATGTTGGAGTTACTATTATGGCCCTAGGTGTTTAGGGAGTCACCTAGTAATCTAGCAATGTTTTGTGGTCCCAGTGTGATGATTCTGGCTTTTATTCTCGAAAGCATCCCGTGATGCCACTTAGTTAGTAGGCATTTCACTTCTGGGTTTTGAACCCAAGATTCACCCTACTTACATCATGTTGATAATTGCTAGCTCCTTTAGGATATTAGTAACCTTGTGATAGTCCTCAAGGTCCGTGGTATTTCCTTCTTCCAATTACCATGAACCACTCTTGGCAGGAGTTCTTCTGAACCAAAAGATGACAACAAGAGTGCTCTCGATGAGTTCTCCATGCTATATTGTGACTCTGCCAGCTCAACCTTTCTGCATGGGTTATCCGAAAGAAATATGTTGAACTTGGTTCGACATACTAACCTATGCATCCACAACTCAGAAAATTATATGTTCCTTTGAGTTGTTCTCCTTAGTTGCATTCTGACCCTCGTCTATCAATTGATAGTCAAGAGTATGCGTGCGTTCGTTTATCGATGCCTATTACTCTTGTGGTCCGTCAAGCCATTCTATCGCGGAATGACTAGGAGAAACAAACTCCAGTACCTCATCCATATCTAGGATTGGGTCAAAGTAGTTGTATTCCGCAGATCAAATGCCAATCCAGCTTTTGGTTCTGTTCTACCTAGGAGTATTATCCCCTTTATGTCAGAATTGTCATGAGAACTGCACCAACTCTCATGAATTTTGACGGAGTGATACTTCTCACCATCATTAGTCATTCCCCGGCCCTCGTGTTGATGCAACCGGAATACCGACAAATGAATTGTGATGTGTGGAATCAATACTCCTAGCAACCTCGTTGCTTGGTAGTTAAAGGATAATAATTTTATTCTTAGTATGTTGGTTATTGAATCACCATTCTAAGATTGATCGTGCTACCTAGTCCTTATTTCCTGGTGCACTCTTTGATTGATGAGTTAGGATTTTGTCAAGTCCTCGCTCATTTGATCATATCATCTTACCCTGAAAAGAAAGATTGTTCTCGAGCTTAGTAACATATCGGTGGTTCGTGATTTTCCGAAGATCTTCTCGGAAGTATTACCAGGTTGTCACCTGACCGCTATGTTGAGCTCGCGATCAAGTTGGTTTCTTGTAAACCACCCTTTCTCCAAGAATCGGTGTTAGATATCCCTGAGCTAGTTGGTTAAGCTAGACAACAACTTGGAGAGTTGGAAGATAAAAGCTTGCCTGACTTAGTTCGTTCCAAAGGGATATTCTTGTGTGGTGTGTGTTGAAGAAAGATGATATCTTCATCGATTGGTCCTTGTGATAAATTGTTGGATCTATTATCTTACCCAAACCTTTGATTGAGTATGGGCTATCGTCAAATCAAATCTGAACCAGCGATATTCGTAATGTTGTCTTACTCGTGGTTTTTCCTCAAGCATACACCATTATATTCTTTGGTCTGACCAATGCTATCACCGTGTTCACATGATGGTGGAAGTCCAGTGATATGGAAATTCCGATGAGTTGCTGTTGAGCCCATCAGTAGCATTTTTGTCTCCCCCCATGAATCATGTTGAACATCAACCTAGTGTTGAAAATTTTGTAAGCAAAGCCTTCGTGCTCCGTTCATGAAGTCTATGCTTGGATGGAAGAAGTGACTTCCTCTAATTCATGTGCATTTGGTGTAAGTTGCCGCCATGAATTCGAGGAAGATTGTTTTGTTTCCTTTGGAATCATCGCAAGTCAGTCATGCATGTGCGAAGTATTCTATGGTCTGATAGACTGATCATCTTCATTCCATATGTATCCCTAGCACACCAAGCCACTAACTGATTTGTTCTAGGAGAAGGAGTTCTTTTAAGAGCTAACCCGGGCTTGATCAAGAACTTTGATATCCTCGATGATGGTTCCCAACCAGAACTCGGTAGTGCTTTATTATAAGACTACCATGTGGTCATGCTTGTCTGGGACAACATGTTCACATGTTTGTAGCAGAACCAGCTCATGTTTTGGAGCTTGCTATCATAGTTCATTTCCCGAGAATCTCGCAACGTCATCTCGTCGATTTGTGTTGCAAACTTTCGTTTTTCTTCCTAGACTCGATGAGTCCGGAATATCCTGACACCAACCAGATCTGAATCTCAGGCAGATATGATGGTTTGGAATATTTCCCAAGAACTATAATATTGGTCCCTCGATAACCGGTAAAGTGGATGTCGTGGCCAACACACCCAGCCGGAAGACCTATTATTGTAGTATCTTGATTGAGGAAGTTGGCCACCTCCCCATAAGGATTTCGTAGGATTTACCTCCGTAACTGTTCCTTATGGATTTTATTGCTCCCGAAGTCCGACCTTTTACTTGTTGTCTAGTTACCAAACCATTTCAATGATTGGATTACACTAGCACATGAAGGAGAACATTAGAAGCGGAGTGCTAAATGTCTCTCGGTCGATCATCCAGATTTTGTTTCCTTGGCCTCGCTAAGATGAAATCTGAGAAAGTGTTATCCTCCTGTGCATCTGCATCGTCCATCGCTATTCATCATGGTAGTAAGTTGTGTTGCCAGAATCCTTGACACGGATATTGGTAAAACCTTGATGATTATGGAAATGCTCAAGTTCTTGAGAGCACGCACAAGCGCTACGTATTATCATCGGCTCTAACTAGGATTCCTCCCGGTTTCCTCGGAAATGCTATGACCTTTTCAAACAGTGAATTCACTCTCTTTTGTTGGGTTCTTCCCCAGTTACCAGAATCATTCCCGGCATTTGCATTTTGTTCCCAGCTTACACCGCCAATGTGCCATTCTACCATGGATCTCTTCCATTTCAGGTGATAAGCAAAATCATCCATTACGTTGTCTTCAACAAGGTAATCCACATCATCCAAGTCCGAGTATGCCATTCTACCGACCCCCGCCAATCGATTGCTTGTGATTGCCTTAGGCTGGTATAAAGAGTTTCAATGATCTTTGAATCAAAGGTAATTCTTTTTGCCACTTAAGGGGATATATCTTCGAGTCACCTTCCCTAAGGTGCATCATAATGGTGCCATGTCAACTCAACTCCTCGCTACGTTGACAACCGATCACCACATTCTTAAGTCTGGAATTGTTGTCTACTTAGCGAACCCTCGTCATCTGTCTTACTCCATTTCTTCAGATCTGTGCTTCGTCTCTCAGCTCAAGAGATGTTGCTATGTCTCATCCCATGAGTTGATCCTAAGTTGTTCGGTCTTCTCGAAGATCGATTGTTCTAGAGTTTTCCTTTCCTCTTCTTGTCATGATTAGCTGAAGTTCTCAGAGCAAGACGACAAGACAAAGATGGTGTTCAAATCAACGTTCATTTGAAGTGCACCCTGGATCATGAAGATTATACTAGTTTGCGTTTCCCTTTCATCTTACCCTACGCTTGAATCTCGAGACGAGATTCTTGTTTAGTGGGGGTGAGTTGTCACATCCCTAGCTTCAGGCATTGCTCTAGGTTAGCTTCATGTGTGCATCATGTCTATATTTTTGAAACTTGAATCGAGGAATATTGGAAGCCTCAAAACCCTAAATAAAAGAGGGGCAAAAACCCTAGAAATCTCATTCATTGCTCCAAAAGGCTCTTCTTAAATGTTTGATAATTTTTGGTAAGGGTTCTGGTCCCAACCAAAATATTGAACATTTTTAAGGAATTATTTTTGGGACTTTGAATTTAAATCATTAGCTATTTGAATTTGAATTATATTCATATAATTAGAATATAATTTCAAATACCCCTGAAATATTTTATGAGCTTTTGGAAAAGTCCATCTAGCAAAATAAAAAAATATTCAGAGGAGTTTTTGGCATTGTTTGAATTTGTTTAAATTCAAACAATGGCAAAAGATATTAAATAAAAGAAACAGAACAGAAAAAAAATAAAAAGAGTAAAGCCTACCTGGCCTCACCCGTGCAGCCCACCAGCCGGCCCAGCTCCCCCACCTGGCCGGCCCAGCCCACCTCCTACTCCCCCTTGTCCTCTTCCTCCTCTGCCAGGAGGACGGACACCGCGACACCGCCGCGCGCGCCACCTCCACCCTGCTCGGCCACCTCCTGCTTCCTCCCTGGCCTCCCCAGCGACGCCCCGGACGATGCCACGCGCCTCCCCGACCCCTCTCACTTCTCCCTCACTCTTCTTCGCTCCTCCCCCTTCTCTGTTTTTTCCCCTCTCGCTCCCGAACGCCTCCGTCGCCGCCGCACACCGCCACCGCGCTCACCGGCCGTCCCTCGAGCAACCGTCATGCTCGTTGGCTCCGCCTCGTCGTCCGCGTCATCCCAGATGAGCCACGCATCCTCAGGCGCCCTGCAACGTCGCCGCAATCGTCGGCTTCTACCTTCGGCTGCCCGGATCTCCGGCGACCCTGTGCTGCCTCCGACGCTCCCCCGGCCTCGTCTCCGCCTCGAATGAATCCGCTGTGAGCCCCTGCTGCTTCTCCTGTGCTCGCCCCCTCTGTTCTCGCCCCCTAGCCCCATCTCCCACCGCGGCCGAGAGCATCTCGCCGCCGGCCATGGCGTAGCCGTGGCCACAGCCACCGCAGCTCGTTCCCGAGCCCACCGTCGTGCTCAGCACGATCGCATGAACCCGTAGACACCCACGACGCCTCCTCCAGTGCTTTATAACCCCGACCCCGAGATTGCCCGAACTCCGGCGGCTGCAAAAGAGCTCACTGCCGTTAACTCCGGCCACCCCAGCACCAAACACCGCCATCGTTGGATGCGCCACATCGCCAGCTACTCGTAGCACCCACCCGCGCATCAAACCGTGGCCGGAGCAGCGTTTCCGACGCTCTCCGTCATCTTGGCCTCGCCGGCGGCTAGACGCTGGCGGGTTTGACCTGCTGACACTGACTGAGTGGGCCCAGTTTGACCCCTGGGTCGATGACAGGTGGGACCAGCCCCCTGTTAATTAGTTTAGTTTAATTTAATTTAATTACCCCCTGCTGACACTGACATGTGGGCCCTAGTGCCCTAATCCTTAATTAAACTAAACTAAACCCCCCCTGTTTAACCTGTGACGCTGACATATGGGTCCCACAGGTCAGTTTGACCTGGACGGCGCCCGTTGACCTGCTGACGTCACTATGAGGTCATGCTGACGCAATAATTCCTTTCTGGAATTAAAATAAATTAGGAAATAATTTATAAATTCCAGAAAATTGTATAAACTTCAAAAATTCATAGAAATTCAACCGTAGCTCCAAATTAAATAATTTATATATGAAAAATTATCAGAAAAATTCAAGGAATCCAGCTGTACCATTTTCATGCATGTTAGAACAACTTATAGCTGCTGTTTAGCACAAATCAATTAAAATGGCATTTGAATAATCACATATGGAGTTTGAATTTGAATCTTGTATTCAAACCAACTTCATTTAATCTGTTGCTAGTTTCATGAGCCCAAAACACATTCATTTTGCCATGTCATGATCATGCATCATATTGTGCATCGCATTGATTGTGTTTCCTTCTGTGTTGCCGGTATTTGTCCCCTCTCGATAGACGTGATACCGATGATGTGATCGTTGACACTGACGAAGACTCAATGTTATCTTCAGAAGTGCCAGGCAAGCAAAACCCCCTTGTTCATTCCGATACAATCCTACTCTCTCGCTCCTGCTCTCTTTTACTGCATTAGGACAACACCGATTCATCTGTTACTTGCTGCGGTAGCTGAACCCCTTTATCCTTTGCATGACCTGTCATTGCCACAGTAAATAGATGAAACCCACTAGCATGAGTAGGAGTTGTTTGAGCCCTGTTGTGCCTACTCATTCATGTTTGTTGTCATGCCTGCTACTACTTAGAGTTGAGTCAGGTCTGATTCATCGGGGATGAATCAGAGGCGTGTGAACATGTCCTACTGTGTGTGAGCTAAGTGGTGAACACGATTTGGTAAAGGTAGCGGTGAGAGGCCATGTAGGAGTACATGGTGGGTTGTCTCATTGCAGCCGTCCTCAGGAACTGAGTTCTGTGTTTGTGATCCATGATTCAGCTACTACCATACATTGGGCCCTGAAATATGACCCCGCTCGACTTCTTATTCACCCTAGTCCTCTGTTGCAAGTAGTTTCTGGTGTTTGTAGCTTACTGGAGGCCGTGGACAGCGCTGACCGTAGGGGTGGGCTGTGATGCGGTAGGTACGTGGCACGGTGTACCGGATGCCCGTTTGGTATCTCGGGAACCCTGTTCACATCGTTTGGGGCTGTGAGCGAAACTCCGGCCGGATCTCCTCATGGATGGAACCCGAATAGGCGATAAACCTGGACTAGAGACTTGAGTGTTTAGGTAGGTCGTGGTCTACACCCACGTCGGCTTTCGCTTGAAGTCTGCCGAGCACATGTCGTGTGCAGACGCTAAGTGGTGGAAACATGTATGAAGAAGTACACCACTGCAGGGTTAACATCAACTATTCGAATAGCCGTGTCCATGGAAAAGGACTTCTGGGTTGCTTATATCAGTTCATAGACAAGTGAAAGTGGATACTCTAAAATACGCAAGATAAGCGTGAGTGCTATGGATGGCGTTCTCGTAGGGAGACGGGAGCGGATCCATAGTGGTGTATTGATATGGTGAATATGTGGACTCGTGTGCGCCACCTCAAAAGAGTTACTTGCAGTCGTAGTCCAGGATAGCCACCGAGTCAAAGCTGGCTTGCTGCAGTCAAACTCCACCATCCCCTTTGTTGATAATGATGCATGTGTAGATAGATCTGATGTAAGTCTTGCTGGGTACATTTGTACTCACGTTTGCCTATTTTATGTTTTGCAGAGAGACTTCAGTCTCACTAGTAGTTCCGCTTGGACTTTGACGTTTAGCTTGATACCTCAGCTACGATCTTGTGCCCTCGGCAGGGTCTGATAGATAGTCAGGCTTTTCAGCCTTTTTCATTTATAGATGTCTGTACTCAGACATGATAACTTCCGCTTGTGCTTTGATTGTATGCTCTGAGTGTTGGGTCATGAGACCCATGTTTGTAATATCTCGCTCCTCGGAGCCTAATGAATAAACTACTTGAGTCGTAGAGTCATTTTGTGATGCCATGTTGTATTTGCGCATATCGAGCATATTGTGTGTATGTTATTGTAATGCTTGGTATGTGTGGGATCTGACTATCTAGTTGTTTATCCTTAGTAGCCTCTCTTACCGGGAAATGTCTCCTAGTGTTTCCACTGAGCCATGGTAGCTTGCTACTGCTCCGGAACACTTAGGCTGGCCGGCATGTGTCCTTCTTCGTTCCTGTGTCTGTCCCTTCGGGGAAATGTCACGCGATGAATACCGGAGTCCTGTTAGCCCGCTACAGCCCGGTTCACCGGAGTCCTGCTAGCCCAGTGCTACAGCCTGGATTCACTCGCTGATGACCGACACGTTCGATGCTGGGTCATGGATGCCTGTCCCTGTAAGTCTGTGCCACTTTGGGTTTACGACTAGCCATGTCAGCCCGGGCTCCTTATCATATGGATGCTAGCGACACTGTCATATACGTGTGCCAAAAGGCGCAAACGGTCCCGGGCTAAGGTAAGGCGACACCCGTGGGAATACCGTGCGTGAGGCCGCAAAGTGATATGAGGTGTTACATGCTAGATCGATGTGGCATTGAGTCGGGGTCCTGACACCATCTCCAAGATCGATTTCAAATTATTTCATTGTTGGCTCAACCTCTTTGTTTTTTCATCCTTCCGGAGTATCTCAACAATTGGGTGGTGTTTCCCATCGTCATTCTCAACATTTGAAGACCGAAGAAGAGTTCCTCTTAAATCCTTACCCGTTCTTCCAAAGATGCATGGTTCTAGCTTCATGCCATCCTCATAATTGTTTTCGCTTGTGAGAATTCTTTTCACCCATCCGGAGCATTTCATGAGTTGTTTCCATTTCTTTCCTCCGAAGGCCATCATGTCATAATTATTCATTCTCATCATGTAGCTATCATTCTATAAATCTTACCGGTCAATCATTCAAATATCCTCTAATCAGTTCATGACCTCTTCGTTGTCATGTATCTAAATCCCCTCTAGTATCTTCATTCGTTTTCCAATTCTTCCCGATGAATTGTCCCTTTGCTACTTTCATTTTCAATTTTTACGGTGGTTCTTTCAAGATTTCACTTCCTTTGTTATCATATCAATTCATTCGTTGTTTCCGAATCTCACCGGTGGTTCCATCAATACCTTCCCAAGTTTGCACCATATCTATCTTGATCCTTTTTACGGGAATAAGTAGTATGCCAAATCCGTTGCTTGTCATCAATTTAAATTGGTGAAGGATACGCATAACGTAATTCTTATTATTGTTTCATCCAAGTGATCTAGTTTCTTGTTTCCAGAGTTGTTCATCATGTCACATTTCTCGGTTCGAGATGCTTCATCTTTTCTTTTCCGGACTTCCAAGTTTTCTTGGTTATATCATCGCAAAGCTCCATCTAAATCATTGCAAGGCTTCACCTTGTGTTTCCAACTTCTTTTTCTTTTCATCATCCTTTTATTACCGAAGTTCTTCATGGAGGCTCTACATGATGGTTCGTCAAGGATTCCTTTCATTCTCGATTTGTTCTTCAAGATTTCACTCGAAGCTATGATCCGTCAAGCTACACTCTAAAATAAACATGGTGCCCAACACATGTTTTGTTTTGAGGCATTCAAGCATTCTTCATCTTGCATTCCAAAGTGCAATTCTCCTACCTTATCTTTTGAGATGGTGTTATATCATTCTTGACAATTTCCATTCATGTTTCGTTATTCACATGTTGTCAAGAATGAGGTATTTTAAATCCATGAATCTCTTCATTGGATTTGTCTTGGTAAAAGATTTCACCTAAAAGCCTTCCCGAAGGAATGTTGCTAATTGTGGTGCTTATCAATGACCCAAGTTCTCCAATTATCCTCTTGGTGAAAGAAGTTTCTCTTATCTTCATTGATCTCAACCAATCAATTGTTTCTATTAGTGGCCGGTTGTCACCTCATCATTTTGAGATGTTTGCCATAAGCCCATAACAAGCTTGTGCTTTTTGTTGTTGATTTTCCAACAACTCCGTTCAATTCTTCTTTGCAAGCATGCTTTCCAAGTTCATTTGTGGCAGAAGATGTCATTTTCTTATCCGTCCCTTTATCCCAACAATCTAAATTTTATTCTTTTGTTCCGGAGGCATTGTGATGTTGCTCTTTTCACTCATCATCTCGAATTGTGAGGATCGTGTTCTTTTCTTGCTTATCTATTTAGCCGGAGTGTTGTGTTATCATTCAAGTTCTACCATCTTATCAAGTTTTGCCTCTCTTTTCAACCTGAGTGCTGTCTGAAATCCTTCTTACCAATTATGCCATTCTTTCAATAGTTCCAGAGGCAGTGTGTTGTTGATTTCATCAACTATCATCCCATCTTCTCAAGTTCATGTTCTATTCCTTCCATGTTCAACCGGAATGCTGCCCGAATTCTTCCTCTCTCATCTTGTTTTAACCGGAGTGGTTTCGAACTCTATCTTCTCCATTAAACTCTTGATTCATGTCTTTGCAACCATCAAGTTCTCGTAATGTTCCTCGTTCCTCTTTTCTAACGGATTGTTTGCAATCTCATTCATCTCTGTTGTACTCTTTCTTTTAAATTTCTCAACCTCTCAAGGTTCATGGTTTCACTCGTTCGTCAAAGAAGCAACTTAGTTTACCTCTTATCTTCCTCTTCCTCTTTCCTCCGGTGCCATCCTAGATCTCGGGACAAGATCCTCTCGTAGTGGTGGAGTGTTGTAACACCCCGGATACAACTTTCCATATCTGTAACTTCAACTCTTGCCTTTTCCGGAGATGCGATATGTTATTTTCCTCCGTGGTTGGGTTTTTGTTTTTTTGTTTTGCATCTTGTTCATGTCTTGCATTTCATCATCGCATCATTCGCATTGCATCGGCACTCCGTTGCCGTCATGTTTTAAAACTTGCATTCGTTCGTCGTTGCCGTTTCTCCCTTTGCCTACATCACCTTCCCTTGGATCACCTTGCCCGCGCTGACCGTTCCAGACCAATCGGGTTTTTGCTTCCCTCTTGACCGTGACCACCTAACCTCTCTACAACCACCGACCCCCTCTTCCGTGGGTCCGAAAAACTTGCCCGAACCCGACCCGCTCAGTCATCACCGTTGGATCCGGATCATCCCCAAACGTCCCTAAAACATCTTCGTTTTCTTATTTGGACTCCCTACCTATTTATTTCTCAGCGCTCGATTTCGATTGGACGGACCGGATTAGTCCCTAATCTAATCCGCAGGCTATATATAAACTAGTCCAACCCTAATCTTTAGGAGGCTTGTTCCATCAGTCTCGTCCCCGCCGCCAGCCATCCACCCACTCGCCTCCCACCTTGGGATCCTCCCAGATCCATCCCGGGCCAACCACCGTTTCCCCCGATCCAATCCCACCAACCAGACTCCACCCGAGGCCTCCCCTTGATCCAATTCATCTTCGCTCTCCTCTTCGACCAGGGAGACGAGATCCTCCCGAGACCAGTCCCTTCTCGACCCTCGCCGTCTCAGATGAGCACCGCCCTGGCTCCCTTCTCCCCTTCCTCTGGCCTCCCTCGGACTCATCTCTCTCTCTTGTTCTGGACAGGAGAGCAGCCATGGCCGTCCATCCATGGAGCTGAGCCGCGCCGCCTGGGTCACCTGCGACCTCGGGTCGCCTCCACGTCGAGCCGCCGGCAGCCATCCCCGTCGTTCCCACATCGGCTTCCCCGTCCCGCAAGTCAGCGACCTCCTCCCTGCCCTTCCTCCTTCCCGTGCTCCCCCTCTTCTCTCATTTCCTCTCTCTCTTCTCTGTACCAGGGAGCCGCTCGAGCCCTGCTGCACCGCCACTCCTTCTTCGATCCAGCACGGACCGGCCGTCCCAAGCCCGGATTCGCCCGCCCGCTTCGTTCCTGCCGTCCGGCCGGTTCCTCGTCGGAGAAGCTCGCCGTAGCTCCTCCCCGTCATCCTTGCCCCGCCTCCAGAATGCCAGGGACCCCGCCACCGATCTCCTCCTGCCAGCGCCCTTCGCCACCCAGGCGAGTCCCCGTCCAAGCGCCCCAGCCTCCTGACGCCAAGCGTTGCCGCCTTCGGACGCCCCTGCAGCGTCGACTTGCTGCCCCAGCGCCCTGCTCGCCTCCTCTGCTTCGTTCGAGCAGGGAGGACGAGCGTGCCGCCCCTGCATTGACCGTGCCCTGCCTCGCGTCGATGTGCCTGCGTGGCTCGCAGCCAGCGCCAGGCCCAGCCGAAGCCAGCCAGCCTCAGCCTCTCCCTCCTCGCCATCTTGGGCTTGGCCCATGGGTGAGCGCCCACAGCCCCTCCTCTATTTAGCCCATGTCCTGTGCAGCCCGGTAGACCAGATTCGGCCCGGCTACATTTTTCCCCCTGCTGACGATTTTCCTATTTTCCAATGCATGCATAATTACAGAAATGCCACTGTTTTGAATTGTTAATAACTAAACATGCATGCATCCAAATTAAACAAACTATATATGTAAAATGCTTAGAATTTTGTGTAGATTAATAATATACCACTTTCATCCATGTTTAAAATGTTTAAAATGCTGTTTGTTTAAATTTGCTAATATGCCATGTTAAAATGTTTTATTTCATAAGTAAATAACCGTAGCTCGATTTTAAATGTTCTTTATATGTAAATGGGGTGGAAAAATGCCTAGTGTAACATGGTGCACTTTATTTTCCTGTTTAACAACAATAAAATATGGTTTTAGGCAGAAAAGTACCAAATCTAAAATATGGACATGAGGTTTTTCTAGAATTGTTGTTTGTTGTTCCGGCCTCATTTAAACTTGCCTAAATAGTTAGTTTTGTTATGCTTCACCTCTTGCCATGTTAATCAACATTTAATATTGTCGGGTACATAAACGAGAGAGAACTAAATATTTGATGTGGTGTTTTGTTAATATGCAACTCATTGCATATTGAGCTCCACTTAACTTGTAGTATTGTTTGTTGCACTTTGCCATGCCATGCCCCATTAAACCGGACATGCATCATACTTGTTTGTGCATCATGCCATGTTTATGCTTGTGCATTTACCATGTTGTTTGTTTCTTTCCAGTGTTGCTTCTTAGTTCCGGTAATGTTGTGATTGTGAGGATTCGTTCAACTACTCCCGTTCGTCTTCTTCATGGACTCGTTCTTCTTCCTAGCGGGATTTCAGGCAAGATGACCGCTACCCTGGATCTCACTACTATCATTGCTATGCTAGTTGCTTCGTTCTATTGCTATGTTGCGCTACCTATCACTTGTTCCTCAAAGCCTCCCAAATTGCCATGAACCTCTAACCTTTGACACCCTTCCTAGCAAACCATTGTTTGGCTATGTTACCGCTTTGCTCAGCCCCCTCTTGTAGCGTTGTTAGTTGCAGGTGAAGTTGAAGGTTGCGCCATGTTGGACAGGATTATGTTGGGATATCACAGTATCTCTTATATTATTAATGCATCTATATACTTGGTAAAGGGTGGAAGACTCGGCCTTATGCCTGGTGTTTTGTTCCACTCTTGCCGCCCTAGTTTCCATCATACCGGTGTTATGTTCCCGGATTTTCTGTTTCTTACGCGGTTGAGTGATTTATGGGACCCCCTTGACAGTTCGCTTTGAATAAAACTCCTCCAGCAAGGCCCAACCTTGGTTTTACCATTTGCCTCACCTAGCCCTTTTTCCCTTGGGTTTACGGAGCCCAAGGGTCATCTTTATTTTAGCCCCCCCGGGCCAGTGCTTGTCTAAGTGTTGGTCTGAACCGAGTAGACTGCAGGGCCCCCTTGGGGAAACTCGAGGTCTGGTTTTACTCGTAGGATGTCTCATACGGTGTTGCCCTGAGTATGAGCTATGTGCAGCTCCTATCGGGATTGTCGGCGCATCGGGCGGCTTTGCTGGTCTTGTTTTACCATTGTCGAAATGTCTTGTAAACCGGGATTCCGATTCTGATCGGGTCTTCCTGGGGGAAGGTATATCCTTCGTTGATCGCGAGAGCTTATCATGGGCTAAGTTGGGACACCCCTGCAGGGTTTAAACTTTCGAAAGCCGTGCCCACGGTTATGGGCAGATGGGAATTTGTTAATGGCCGGTTGTAGATAACTTGACACCAGATCCGAATTAAAACGCATCAACCGCGTGTGTAGCCGTGATGGTCTCTTTTCGGCGGAGTCCGGGAAGTGAACACGGTTTTGGGTTATGTTTGACGTAAGTAGGAGTTCAGGATCAATTCTTGATCATTGCTAGCTTCACGACCGTTTCGTTGCTTCTCTTCTCGCTCTTATTTGCGTATGTTAGCCACCATATATGCTTAGTCGCTGCTGCAACCTCACCACTTTACCCCTTCCTTTCCCTTTAAGCTTTGCTCGTCTTGATACCCATGGTAATGGGATTGCTGAGTCCTCGTGGCTCACAGATTACTACAACAACAGTTGCAGGTACAGGTTATGCGATGATCATGACGCGAGAGCGATGTTTGCTTGTCTTGGAGTTCTTCTTATGCTTCTTCTTCGATTAGGGGATAGGTTCCAGGTCGGCAGCCTGGGCTAGCAGGGTGGATGTCATTTGAGTTTCTGTTTGTGTTTTCATCCGTAGTCGGATGTTGATCTTATGTATGATATATTGATGTATTCGTGTGGCATTGTATGCCTCTTGTATGTATCCCCATCTATTATGTAATGTTGATGTAATGATATCCACCTTGCAAAAGCGTTTCAATATGCGGTTCTATCCTTGGTGGGACCTTCGAGTCTCTTTAGGATAGTATCGCATATTGGGCGTGACAACCGCCCCGCCCACCCTGAAAACACTCCCCACTGCCGGTCCACCACCGCACCGGCTATCCCTCTAGGGCCCCCGTGCCGAGCTTTTTCTCCGGCGATCCCCACTCCACCGCCCCACCACCGCCAGCGACCACCGCCCCCACCCTGAACCCTAAGATAGATAGTGGGGTACCTCTCCGGCGAGCCCCTGTCCCCGCTGCGGGTGGTTCTTCCTTAACTCCGGCAAGCCCCCCCACCCCCTGAAAATCGACTGACCCAAAAGTCGATTCAGTCGACTGAAGTGTAGCTAAATCGGAGCAGCATCGCAAGCAAGAGCAAGAGCGAGAGCAGCAGCACGAGCAATAGAAATAGCAAGAGTAGACCAGGCAGGGGACCGGAAGCAAGAGTAGACCAGGCAGGGGACCAAGAGCAAGAGCAGAGTAGCAGCGCGAGCGAGAGCTAAAGCAGCAGCATCTCCTATTGATGTGCACATTGCCGCCGAGGGAGCGACGCCATGGAGGAAGTGGCCGATGACACAGTCGTGGATGGAGCCACGCCGTGTCGGCTCGGGACTGAGCGCCGACAGCACCGTGAGATCGAATCAAGAAGAAAATGTGGCGATTAGTGTACAACCTCTTTGGTGGCGTCGATTAGGCCGCAACTTTATCCCAGGAAATGGTGATGATGATGCTCTTTCGGTGGTGCAGGTGAAGATGGCGGTGTGGGAATGGAGGTGGTGCAAAAGACGGGGGAAATGTCGGGGCAGCTCCTTGGAGGTGGAGGACGGGGTGGCTGAACCAGCGGGACGACGAGATCGACGACGGATCCCCATCCGGTACGGTGGATGAGGAACGTCGAGGTGTTGCTGTGGACGATGTCGTCGGGGAAGAGGCTCCGGCTGGGTGGCGAATGGAGGAGGGAGTGGGGCTTCGTGGGTTTTCCCAGACTCGGTGTACGAATGGGTGGGCGGATGGTATGAGAGTGGGGAACCATGGCTTAGGGACGCGCTTGTCCGGAATGTGGGGTAAGTTACGAAAGTACCCCCACCGAGTTGATGCGGTTCTTTCGGTTTAGGGGTATCACGGGCATTTCGCGTGTCGGGATTTCACAAGAGGTGGGAGTTTTCGCGCGCGTTGTAATTTTGAAATAGGAAGGCGCAGGTTGACATGGAGGGTGTTGTCAGAGCACAACGAGACAAAGATATATCTTAAATATTTCGGGCTAACAAGGCGCGGGTTAAAATTTCCGGACAGGCACTACAAAAAAAAAGACACATCCATGACATTTTGGGCCGAATGAATTTTTTTTCTATCATACATATGACACTTCTATGACGATAATTGTGACAAAACCCGGTATCATCATAGATGTGGTGGGCTCCTACTTCTATGACAAAAAATAATGACAGAAAAATGGCTTTTCGTCCTGGGCGGGCCGGAGACGCAGCTGCATGACATTCTTTGGGCCGTCCATGACGGAAAAAACCATGGTAGAAACGAGGGGAGGAAAATTTTGGGGAGTTGCCGATTACGGTGGGAGTTTGAGGGCGGAGCGATGCGCGTTTCTCTCGTCCTGGGTCTAACTGAACTCGAGCGAGGCGTAGGGTTCTAACTGAACCCGAGCGAGGCGTTGGGCTCTAACTGAACCCGAGCGATTGCACTGCAAGCTACGCGTTACTGAACCCAAGCGATCGATCGATGGCTGTTAACTGAACCCGATGGAGCGATTCCTTCGCTACTGCTGCTAACTGAAGCCGATCGATGCT
>NC_057798.1:487199042-487208314 GCF_018294505.1 Triticum aestivum
TGGTTGAATAGGACCCCGTGGTGTGGAGGGCTGGATGAACAGTAGACGGTGGAGGGGTGCCCATGGAGGGGTGGTTGAATAGTAGCTGGTGGAGTAGCGCACGGTGGAGGCTGGATGAACAGGAGCCCGTGGAGGCTGGAGGAGGTCGACAGTGGAGATGAACAGTATCCCGTGGAGTCCCGTTTTGCGGTACGCCACACCCCTTCCCCCCGTTTCGACCGTAGCGCTCCAACACAAGTCCGTTTCGTCTGTTTTGCAGTACGCCACACCCCTCCCGATCAACAGGACCCCCGTTTCGACCGTAGGAGGTCCGTTTCGTCCGTTTTGCGGTACGCCACACCCCTCCCGATCAAAAGGACCCCCGTTTCGACCGTAGGAGGTCCGTTTCCTCCGTTTTGCAGTACGCCAGGCCCCTCCTGATCAACAGGACCCAGTTTAGAACATGGCCAGTCGAACACAAGGCCGTTTCCTTCGTTGTGCGGTACGCCAGGCCTCGTTTCCATTGCCTGTTCCGTCGAAGCCCACCCGATGGACATGACCACGCATTTCGTTCCGACCCAGCCGGTTGGCTCCCCTTGAACACGACGACGACGCTGTTTCTCTGTTCCGACCCAGCCATGTACATATGCGCGAGTAGGCGTTCGAGACCCCGCCCGTATGTACACATACGTGGCCGTATTTTCTTTCTTGCACCCTGGCCGCTGTACGTACGTGTACATGCTACGTGCGCGCCTATACTACGACACGTGCGCGCTCTACAACGACCAGTATGTACGTACACGTTCGCGACCAGAATGACAACGCTATGTATGCTTCGACCAGGTGGGTCCCGACTGTCAGGCACTTCCTTGCGTGCAAAAATGTAGATGGTGGGTCCCAGCAGTCAGAGGGGCGAATCGTTTCTTTTGCCCGGACGCACTTCCTTGTGTGCGAAGGTGTAGCTGGTGGGTCCCAGCAGTCAGGGGGGAAACGTTTTTTTTTGCGAAATACGGTGGCCCGTCCGGTGGGTCCCTGCTGTCAGGTGGAGGAATAATTATTTTCCGCATAATAAGGAGGCACTTCCTTGCTGCGGCCGTGGACCCAACTGTCAGCCTCTCCACATATAGTCCACGTCCGATGGAAATCGTTCCTTGAGCACATTGACCACGCCGCGCCGAGAGCACCAGGGCGGTGGACGACGACGAGGCCTACGAAGGGGAAGACGGGGAGCCGGGGAAGACGTGGCAGTGGAAGCCCGCGCCGAGAGGAGTACGAGGGTTCACTGGTTCGGCTACGGTGTGAGGCTGCCGTCGCCGCAGGGCCTGGCCAGAGGTTGAAGAAGCACTACGGCCGTTGGATGGACATCGTACGGTCACTGGAGCTAGAATCGTTTATATTGACTAAGTTGACTAAGCCCTCCGTCCCCGTCAACTTAGTGGGCCCACAAGTCAGCCTCCCACCAAGGTGGGTCCCAGTTAGCTGGGGGGGGTATTTATTTTTTTGTGCGTAATAAGGAGGCACTTCCGGTGGGTCCGAGCTGACAGCAGGGGGAATGTTTTTTTCGCAAAATACGGTGGCCCGTCGGGTGGGTCCCAGCAGTCAGGGGCAAACATTTTTTTCGTGAAATACTGGTGGCCCGTTCGGTGGGTCCCTGTTGTCAGGTGGAGGAATAATTATTTTCCGCGTAATAAGGAGGCACTTCCTTGCGGCTGCCGTGGACCCAGCTGTCAGCCTCTCCACGTATAGTATTCTTCCGATGGAAGTCGGTCGTTGACCACATTGACCATGCCGCGCCGAGAGCACCACGACGGTGGACGACGGCGAGGCTTAGGAAGGGGACGACGCGGAGCCGGGGAAGACGCGGCAGTGGATGCCCACGTGGAGAGGAGTACGAGGGTTCACTGGTTCGGCTGCGCTGCCGTCGCCGCAGAATAACAGGGTGTGTGGGTGAGTGGAGTGGAGGAATGGCCTGGCCAGCGGTTGGAGTAGTATGGTGGCGGTGAGGCCTCCGCGGCAGCACAGCCGGCCACGGGAGGCAGGAGCAGGCGGCACGACTGGTGCTGCTTTGGGCGGCTGGAGCAAGAAGACCAGAGGTTGAAGAAGCACTACGGCCGTTGGATGGACATCGCACGGTCAGTCGAGCTAGAATCGTGCATATTGACTAAGTTGACAAAGCCCTTCGTCCCCATCAAATTAGTAGGCCCACTATACTGGGTCCTAGCTAGTAGGGGGAGTATTCTTTTTTTTGGGCGTAATAAGGAGGCACTTCCTTGCGTGCAAAGATATAGCTGGTGGGTCCGAGCTGTCAGCGGCGGTAATGTTTTTTTCGCGAAATACAGAGGCCCTTTCAGTGGGTCCCAGATGTCAGGTGGAGGAATCATTATTTTGTTTGTAATAAGGAGGCATTTCCTTGCGTGCGGCCGTGGACCCAGCTGTCAGCCTCTCCACGTACAGTCCACTTCCGATGGATGTCGTTCATTGACCATGTTGACCAGGCCACGCTGAGAGCACCAGGGCAGTGGACGACAGCAAGGCCTAGGAAGGGAACGACACGGAGCCAGGGAATACTCGACAGTTATTTCCCACGCCGACGAGTACGAGGGTTTACTGGTTCGTCTGCCGTCGCCAGAGAATAACAGCATGTGTGGGACTGAGGGTGAGTAGAGGGATAGCTAGGCCAGCGATGGGAGTACGATGGGGCGGTGAGGCCTGCGCGGCAGCACAGCCGGCCGCGGAGAGGAGGGAGCAGCCAGTCCCGCCGGTGCTTGTTTGAGCGGCTGGAGAAGGAAGAGCAGAGATTGAAGAAGCACGACGGCCGTTGGATGGACATCCAACAGTATACATGCCATCTGTGGAAAGCCTCAAATCTGTGGAAAACAACATACAACCCATCTGCCATTATTTCAAATAGTTTACAGCCCATTTGCTAATTCTTACGGGTTTTTTTGGAGCCCATATTCTTTTTGTTAGCATTACAGCCCATATTGTGGCCACGGTTAAAAAATTATACGAAATTTTGCATATGTCGGTGCGGTCTGAACTGTTTTTAATCCCGAAATTTCGAGTCACATTTAGACTGATTTTAAAAATAAATGTATAGCAATATAAAATCCAATAAATTGTCCATGCATAAAAATCAATGCAATTTAAAATCTCGAAATAAAAAAAAGATATTTGAAACTAATTGCCGGTTTGATGTGTTTTAAAAATGTACAACCCATTTATCATTACTGATAGGCCATTTTCTCGGCCAGCCGAATGAAGCTCTCCTTGTCTAGCCCAACAGGCCTAATAAAGTGACTTACTTGACAAATCACAAAAAAACTGGGCTAGCCATTTTCAAAAAGAAAAAAAAACTACTGGGCTGGTCTGTGGTAAACATAAAAGAAAAGGCTGTCTAGACAGGCCAGAGTGTCCCGCACAGCCCAGTTGACACCCTGCTCCCGTCTCAAAAACATATTAGATAAATGCCACTCTAATTATGGCAATTCATAAAAATGCCACTGCAATTTCCAAACTTTGAAAAATGCCACTTCAATTTTTGCAAACTTTAAAAAACACCACTGCAGTTAGCAAACTTTGAAAAACGCCACTCCAGACTTCAAAAAATGCCACTAGAAATGGCATGAAATGGCATTTTTCAAACTTTGGAAATTGCAGTGCTATTTCTCGGAGGCATTTATCAAATTAACCCAAAACAAAAATAACTGGGCGAGCTGCTGGGTCCCTGGTGTCAGCCACTCGTTGGGCAATTCTCTCGTTTATTGACTACGTTGACAATGGCATGGGACCCAGATGTCAGAAATCCACTAGGAGGAGCCATTTTTTATTGGCTTGAAATAAGGAGGCACTTGCTTGCGTACTGCCATGACCTTGGCGGGTCCCTGCTGTCATCCTCTCCACGTATAATCATCTCCTGATTGTGTACGCGTTAACTCGCTAGGCCCACAAGTCAGCCTCAAAACCCGTGGAGGACAAATACAACCCATTTAAAAAAATAACAACCCATTCCATACGTTCAAACAGAAAGTTCAACATTCAGAGCAAAGTAACAGGTCTGATCCACATATAGAGTACTGAACTTCCACGTTGACAACCATCATAGCCAAGTTAACTATCTACTCCCACTAGACAAGTACTAACTTACTCTTAGCTAACTAGACGATGCCGGCGGTACACGCTAAATGCCGGCACCGGCATCCTGCGCCTCGCCTTGGACTTGCCAGAGGTGTGATAGGGCGCGTTGCTCGCGCGCGTTGGCCCTTTCCATGCCGGCGTGGTCCACCGAAGCTTCAGCTTCCAAGCGGGAAACCCACTTGACGAGCTGGTAGTAAAACTCGGCGTCGCGAACGCGTGCGTGCCCGACAGCCTCCATGGCTATTTGCCGGGCGCCGGCCTCCACGTAGTCGGCCCAGTTGCGGGCGCTCTGCTCGCGACTCAGAGCGTCGGTGCGCTACTGCTCCATGTCCCGCTGGTGGCGCAAATCGGCGTTATGCTGCTCCTCCGCCAGGCGGTCGCGCTCCAACAACTCCTCGATCTGCGCATTGTCATCTAAAGACAGATAGAATGCCTCCTCCCTCCGTCTGCTTTCTGGTGAAAAACCGAACACTAGTTCCAGCGGTGACCGCCTCCGGTGTCGCCTACCGCGGACGGGCGGGGGCATGGCGGACGTGGCAAGCGACGTTGGGCTGGTGGGGGCTTATGAGGATATGGCGAGTTGGGTCATGGTGGCACTGGAGAATGCCGGGAAACAGTACTTGTAGGGGGAAGGTAGCGCGACGGTCATCGAAATTCAATGCATAATGGCTTAGCATGGCAGCTTGCCATGGAAAACTAGGGAAACTGAAATTATGACTGTGCCATCCCGTCCCATCTGGTTCGCACGCTGGCATGGCGGTCAAACGAGTGCACTCGAATCATCTCCCTCCTTGTCAATAATGATTTCACGGATTTAAAAAGCCCGCAACAATTAAAGCATATCTTTTTTCGCATCAGTTAGCTGCCTTAATTACGGCCGGCTGCATGCAGGCACTCAGAATCGCTCGCATGCAGTACGCGAAGCAGCATGCAATGAGTCGCAGCCGAGGGCACGCATGCAGCCACTTAAATCGCTGGAATTAATTAGGCTTAAACTTCTGCATGCCGTTCATTATTGCCATGCCTTGGTCTTGCTGCTTTGCTCACGGGACTAATAAACCTGGACGGAGGGAGTACCTTGGTTGGTGAGAGGTTTGAATTAAGCCCTACAAACCGGAAAGGAGGTACTAGTACGTGCGTGATGTCACGCCCAATATGCGACCCTATCCAAAAGGAACTCGAAGGTCCCACCAAGGATAGACCCGCATATTGAAACGCTTTTGCAAGGTGGATATCATTACATCAACATTACATAATAGATGGGGGATACAAGAGGCATTCAATGCCACACGAATACAACATCACAATACATAAGAGCATCATCCGACTACGGATGAATCACAAACAGAAACTCAAACGACATCCATCCTGCTAGCCCAGGCTGCCGACCTGGAACCTATCCCCTGATCGAAGAAGCAGAAGAAGAACTCAACGCAAGCAAGCATCGCTCTCGCGTCATGATCGTCGCATGAACCTGTACCTGCAACTGGTGTTGTAGTAATCTGTGAGCCACGAGGACTCAGCAATCCCATTACCATGGGTATCAAGACTAGCAAAGCTTAATGGGAAAGGAAGGGGTAAAGTGGTGAGGCTGCAGCAGCGACTAAGCAAGTATGGTGGCTAACATACCCAAATAAGAGCGAGAAGAGAGCAAAAGGAACGGTCGTGAAGCTATCAATGATCAAGAAGTGATCCTGAACTCCTACTTACGTCAAACATAACCCAGAAAGCGTGTTCACTTCCCGGACTCCGCCGAGAAGAGACCATCACGGCTACACACGCGGTTGATGCGTTTTTAAATCATATCTGGTGTTAAGTTATCTACAACCGGACATTAACAAATTCCCATCTGCCTATAACCGCAGGCACGGCTTTCGAAAGATTATACCCTGCAGGGGTGTCCCAACTTAGCCCATGACAAGCTCTCGCGATCAACGAAGGAATAGACCTTCTCCCATGAAGACCCGATCAGACTCGGAACCCCGGTTTACAAGACATTTCGACAATGGTAAAACAAGACCAGCAAAGCCGCCCGATGCGCCGACAATCCCGATAGGAGCTGCACATATCTCGTTCTCAGGGCAACGCCGGATGAGAGTAGCTACGAGTAAAACCAGCCCTCAAGTTGCCCCGGGGTGGCCCTGCAGGCAGCTCAGTTCGGACCAACACTTAGACAAGCACTGGCCTGGGGGGGGGGGCTAAAATAAAGATGACCCTCGGGATGCGCGACTCCCAAGGGAAAAAGGGGTAGGTGAGGCAAATGGTAAAACCAAGGTTGGGCCTTGCTGGAGGAGTTTTATTCAAAGCGAACTGTCAAGGGAGTCCCATAAATCAACCGACCGCGTAAGGAACGCAAAATTCGGGAACATAACACCGGTATGACGGAAACTAGGGCGGCAAGAGTGGAACAAAACACTAGGCAAAAGGCCGAGTCTTCCACCGTTTACCAAGTATATAGATGCATTAATAATATAAGAGATATTGTGATATCCCAACCAAAATCCTGTCCACCATGGAGAAATCTTCAACTTCACCTGCAACTAGCAACGCTATAAGAGGGGCTGAGCAAAAGCGGTAACATAGCCAAACAATGGTTTGCATAGGAAAGGTGTCAAAGGTTAGAGGTTCATGGCAATTTGGGATGGCTTGATAAACAGGTAATAGGTAGCGCAGCAAAGCGATAGAACGAAGCAACTAGCATAGCAATGATAGTAGTGAGATCCAGGGTAACGGTCATCTTGCCTGAAATCCCACAAGGAAGAAGAACGAGTCCATGAAGAAGACGAACGGATGAAGCCGAACCAAGCGTAGATGAACGAATCCTCACGATCGCAACGAAACAGGAACTATTGAAAAGAAGCACACAACACGGTAAAACACCACACACGAACATGACATGATGCACAACAAGCATGATGCATAACAAAACTAGATGACGCTACTCATGGCAAGAGATGAAGCAAACAAGAGCAACACATCAAGACAAGTTTAAATGAGGCCGGGAACAACATATAACAATTCCGGTAAGTCCTCATATGCATATTTCAAAATTGGTCCAGATCTGAATAAACCTTAGGTTCAAGTAGTTAAACATCAAGTTAGGATGCACAAAGATGATCTACACGAGATTCTAGTCAAGTTACATATAAAGTTCATTTAGTTCGGAGCTACGACCTAGAAGATATGAGCAAAACAAGTT
Source organism: Triticum aestivum (assembly GCF_018294505.1). Taxonomy (NCBI): domain Eukaryota; kingdom Viridiplantae; phylum Streptophyta; class Magnoliopsida; order Poales; family Poaceae; genus Triticum; species Triticum aestivum. The sequence goes on from NC_057798.1 coordinate 487,206,358, forward strand.
AAACATGGCATTGATGCAAAATGCACCCAAACATCAAGCAAACACCTCAAAACAAGGATGCAACATGATAATATGAAGCTACATGCAATTCTAAGCAAGTTTTATATAGAGCACACTCAAAATGGAGCAACGGTTCAAACACACACACGGTATACAAGTTTAAAGGACAAGCTGTCCAAAACAGCAACTAGGCATATTGCAAGCACCAAAACAACATGCTACAGCGCCCCAACATAATAACAAAAGGCATGGGCATGATGTACAGGTAAAGCATTACAAAACATGAACTCTGAACTATCTCTAGAAATCACTAGAACATATCCAAACACACATGGTAAGATTGCAAGTTATAACAATTTCAGACTTTGCAGAAAATAACATCACGATGCAATGTTTAGCGCTATCAAACAACATATTACAGGAACTTATAATGGCAAACAAAGGCATGGCATGAATCTACTAAATGCATAGATTAAAAGTCCCTTACTGACCATAAGCCAAAAAGGATCAGAAAATATGATGGCACCCACGTAAACATAGCAAGTTATTATACAGATTCAAACATGGCAGAAACAGAATTATGAAGGCATGTAAATGAGCTTGTGCAACTCACTACAGAGCAATACATGGCATGGCAAGGCAACCAACAGTACGAAGGCATGTTTTAGAAGCTAGGCATGGCAAGAGCAAGGTCATAGGGTGGACGGAACACTAGCAAAACACATGGGAACAAGTGAACTTAATGTTAACAGGCTGACAGCAACATTATGAAGCCACTTTGGAGCAAGATATGAACAAGCTACAACAAGCTATAAATGCTACCAGGGCACGTATGGATAGATCAAGATATGTAGATCGAAACACGTTTATAGAACATCTCCAGATTATGCATAGAATGATTAGTAGCAACATGTTTATATAGCATCACGAAATAACAGATTCAGCATAGCAAAACAGCAACATCATGAGCACTACTTAACAAGCTCGATTCACTCACCACAATTCATTGCATGACAAGATAAGCATAGAATCATCAAGAAGACATGTTTGTGAAACAAACCAATTCAAGAACAAGTCCATAGTATGCACAGATCAACTACAACAACCTTGGCCAAATTGAATAACATGTAAACAATCTGCCAGGAAACATTTTGAAGCAAAAGTAGACCACTCAAATGACATTCTAGACTACTCCATAATTGCAACAAAGGGCATGAATGGATAGACAATAACCACATGTTCAAAACATCCTTACTGAAGTATCTCAAAAATGCATGGATAACTCTGTAGCATCAAGTTTACATGGCATCAAAATAACAGCAGAACAGGGACTAAAATCAGCAACATCACGATGCCTAGTTTGCATGCTTGTGCTAGTCACCACATTGATCACAAAAATTCATGGCAAGCACCTCTGTAAAGAAGACATGGCACAGTTCAAAACACATGTAGACATCAACCTCATAGGATGCACACATCAATCATGGCAAAAATGACAAAAGAGCTCGTTCTGATAACAGACAGCAGAAAACATTATGAAGCACTCTTACAACGATTATTCATGCCTCTAGATGACCTCAAATGAATATGATGCAATGGAAAGGAATGATGTACTCGTCGAGGCGAACAATTTGACATATTACACGCACGAAACGGAGCTACGGATGCAGAGATACAGCATGACGAACATGGCATGAAAATGTCAATAATCAGAGACTTAGCAGCTTTTTACCACTCCGAAAAGCTGGACGGGGTCGAGCGGGACGAGGAGATCCGGGCGCGGGGGCGTTTGGATCGGCGGCTGGGTGGATCTGATCCAACCCGGGCGGATCCGGCCGGAGCTCTGGTGAGGACGAACTCCGGCGAGCAGGGCGGCGCAGAGGAGGTCGGGCCGACTCCGGGGAGGACGCTGGCGGCGGACCCGGCCGAAGGCAGGAGCCGGCGAGGGCGGAGGCGG
>NC_057798.1:487208766-487215847 GCF_018294505.1 Triticum aestivum
GCGCGGGCAGCCGGGCCCCATGTGGCGGCCTCTGGTTGGCTGCGGGCGGCGGCGCGGACATGTCCGGCGCGACGCGGACACGTCCGGCGGCGCGGGGAGGAAAAAAATAGGGTTTCGGGGGGATTTGATCCGCGAAAATGGAAGGGGAGGGCCTTTATATAGGTAGAGGGAGCTAGGAGAGTCCAAATGAGGAGAGGTTTTCAGCCACGCGATCGTGATCGAATGACCAAGAGCGTGGAGGGGAGTTAGATGGGTTTTGGGCCACTTTGGAAGGGGTGTTGGGCTGCAAAGAGAGAGGGGCTTTATGGTTACCCGGTTAACCGTTGGAGTACCAAACGACCTCCAAATGGCACGAAACTTGACAGGCGGTCTACCGGTGGTATACCAAGGCCGCTTGGCAAGACTCGGGCCATTTCGAGAAAGTTTAACACGCGCACATGAAAAGAGAGAAGAGGAGGACGCCGGAGAGCATAGGAGCGCCGGATTGCAAAACGGACAACGGGGAAAAGGCTCGGATGCATGAGACAAACACGTATGCAAAATGAAATGCACATGATGACATGATAAAATGAAACACGCAAGCAAATGGCATGGTAACGACGGCGAATAACTAGCAGACACCTGGCGCATCAGAACCGGGGCGTTACAACACTCCTCCACTAACAAGAGATCTCGTCCCGAGATCTTAGGACCGAGACGGAAGGGAAAAGGGATGAGGTGAAGCAAGAATTCAAGATAAGGAGCAAAGGATCGAGAGCACTCGAGAATAAGAGAGGAACGACGAGAATGACGAGAATCGAAAGCTCACTGAATCGGATAGACTATGAAACAACTCCGGTTAGACGAGATAAGAATAGAATAAGACTAAAAGGATTTAGGCAGCACTCCTGCTGAAACATGGAGGAATAGAATCTGAACTTGAGAAGATGGAATGACACTTGGCGAGAAGAACAATGCAATGCCTCCGGAAGAATTGAAAGAATTGAATGAAAAGAACTTAGAAGGAAGGATTGAATGGAGTTGTTGAGAAAATCAACAACGAAAAGAATAGGCTTGTCGTGGACTTGTGGATAACATCTCAGAAATTATGAGGTGATCACCGACCACAAGCGGAAATGATTGGACAGCTGAGAAGAATGAAGAAATGCAAAACTCCACTTCAAAAGAATATGGAGAATTAATTGCACTTCGAGATGCAAGAAGAAAAGATACTTGATGAACTCTTGAGGAATGAATTAAATCATGAAGAACCACCATGAAGAACTCTAGTAACAAAAAGGATGATGAGATAGAATGAAGGATGGAAGAATAAGATGAGCCTTGTGATGATTTAGATGGAGGTTCTGACGAAATGGACTAGGGAATTGAACTCCGGAAAAGAAAAGATGAAACCACTTGGAACTAGAATTTATTCATCAAGAACAACTCCAAAGGAAGGGATTATTCACTCTGATGAAATAAGAATAAGATTTATTGTATGCTTATCCTTCATCAACTTAAATTGATGACCAACAATGGATTTGACATACTACTTATTCTTCTTCAAAAAGATTGAGAAGGGATAGCACAAAACTTGAGAAAGTCTTCATGAACCACCGGTAGGATTGAGAAGAACGAATGAATTGAAATGATAATCAAAGAAAAGAATCTTGAACGAACCACCGTTAGAATTCGGAAATGACTGACAGCAGAGAATGAAAAACCGGTAAGGATTAGAATAACAAATAACTCGAGGGGATTTAGATGCAAAAGAACAAAGAGATCATGAGCTGATTAAAGAACACTTGACAGATGCACCGGGATAACTCGATAACGGTAGCTGAAATGTGAGGACGAAAAATTCTTCTGGAACGATGGCCTCCGAAAAAACAACTCCTGGCATACTCCGGATGGTTGAGAAAAGGAATATCTGACAAACTGAAATAAATCAAGAGGATGATACGAAGCTAGAACCACGAATCTTCGAGAGGATGGACAAGATTTGGAGGAGAACTCTTCTTTGGTCTTCAAATGACGACGAGAAACACCACCAAAATTACTGAGGTACTCTGGGAGAATGGAAAGCAAAGGGGTTGAGCCAACAATGAAATGAATTTGAACGAGATCTTGGAGAAAGCATGTGACTGATGAAATCCATTCGTACGTCACACTTGAAAAGAATTGAGAATAACTCCGGGGGAATTAGAAGAGTCAGGTAAGATCCTAGAAAAAGTCATGTGGGTTAGGGCCCACTGAAGAGAAAAACACCATTGGAAAAGACTGTTGAAGAGATAGATGATGCACTGGAACAATTGAAATATTTGAATGAGGTGACAACCTCGAATTAATTGGAACACAGACGAATCTCCTGAGATGACTTGAACACTCCGGAAGGATAAACTGGCGAGAGGCGAATGAGCAAGGAAAACAGTTCGAGGAAAAGAATATGATCAACCCGAAAAACTTGAATTGAGAGCACCGGAAAAGAAAAGGAGATGATGAATGTCAAACGAGACGAGAATTCACTGGTTGAAACAATTGAGGGAAGACTGAAGAGGTTCCACACGAATAAAATTGATGGTCCAAAGAGACTCGGACTCTGGGAAGAAAAAGGGTGGGAGGGCGGGAAAAACAAAGGCAACTCGGGAGGGGAAACAATGAATATCTTGAAGAGACAACATCGGTTGAAATCATTGAGGAAAAAAAGCAAAGACTTCACACGAGTAGGATGGATACTCGATTATGGACTCCGGTTTCAAGAAGAAGAAGGGTGGGCAGGTGGGAAAGAAAACAACTGAGGATGGGGAAAACAAGTGAGGATTGAACTCAAAGATGAAGAGGCTCAAGTCGACTTGACGAGAAATGCACCGGATAAAAAGAGCTGAGAACCAACGATCGGAAAACCAACTGCGTGATCCTAAAGAAAATTTGAAGGGGAAGAGAAGTAATCCAAAACACCTACGTCAAGATTCCTTACCAGAGCGACGAAGGGGCTGAGGAGTAAAAAGAATTCCTACTCTCCGATATAACTAGACTCCGAAAACAGTTTATTCTAGACTCAACAACGGCCAAACTATATGATCAATCAAGGGGGCTTCTAGGGTCGGTCGAGGCTCTGATACCAACTTGTCACGCCCAATATGCGACCCTATCCAAAAGGAACTCGAAGGTCCCACCAAGGATAGACCCGCATATTGAAACGCTTTTGCAAGGTGGATATCATTACATCAACATTACATAATAGATGGGGACACATACAAGAGGCATACAATGCCACACGAATACAACATCACAATACATAAGAGCATCATCCGACTACGGATGAATCACAAACAGAAACTCAAACGACATCCACCCTGCTAGCCCAGGCTGCCGACCTGGAACCTATCCCCTGATCAAAGAAGCAGAAGAAGAACTCAACGCAAGCAAGCATCGCTCTCGTGTCATGATCGTCGCATGAACCTGTACCTGCAACTGGTGTTGTAGTAATCTGTGAGCCACGAGGACTCAGCAATCCCATTACCATGGGTATCAAGACTAGGAAAGCTTAATGGGAAAGGAAGGGGTAAAGTGGTGAGGCTGCAACAGCGACTAAGAAAGTATGGTGGCTAACATACGCAAATAAGAGCGAGAAGAGAGCAAAAGGAATGGTCGTGAAGCTATCAATGATCAAGAAGTGATCCTGAACTCCTACTTACGTCAAACATAACCCAGAAACCGTGTTCACTTCCCGGACTCCGCCGAGAAGAGACCATCACGGCTACACACGCGGTTGATGCGTTTTTAAATCGTATCTGGTGTCAAGTTATCTACAACTGGACATTAACAAATTCCCATCTGCCTATAACCGCAGGCACGGCTTTCGAAAGATTATACCCTGCAGGGGTGTCCCAACTTAGCCCATGACAAGCTCTCGCGATCAACGAAGGAATAGACCTTCTCCCACGAACACCCGATCAGACTCGGAATCCTGGTTTACAAGACATTTCGACAATGGTAAAACAAGACCAGCAAAGCCGCCCGATGCGCCGACAATCCCGATAGGAGCTGCACATATCTCGTTCTCAGGGCAACACCGGATGAGACTAGCTACGAGTAAAACCAGCCCTCAAGTTGCCCCGAGGTGGCCCCGCAGGCAGCTCTGTTCGGACCAACACTTAGACAAGCACTGGCCCGGCGGGGCTAAAATAAAGATGACCCTCAGGATGTGCGACTCCCAAGGGAAAAAGGGGTAGGTGAGGCAAATGGTAAAACCAAGGTTGGGCCTTGCTGGAGGAGTTTTATTCAAAGCAAACTGTCAAGGGGGTCCCATAAATCACCCGACCGTGTAAGGAACGCAAAATCCGGGAACATAACACCGGTATGACGGAAACTAGGGCGGCAAGAGTGGAACAAAACACTAGGCAAAAGGCCGAGTCTTCCACCCTTTACCAAGTATATAGATGCATTAATAATATAAGAGATATTGTGATATCCCAACCAAAATCCTGTCCACCATGGAGAAATCTTCAACTTCACCTGCAACTAGCAACGCTATAAGAGGGGCTGAGAAAAAGCGGTAACATAGCCAAGCAACGGTTTGCATAGGAAAGGTGTCAAAGGTTAGAGGTTCATGGCAATTTGGGATGGCTTGATAAACAGGTAATAGGTAGCGCAGCAAAGCGATAGAACGAAGCAACTAGCATAGCAATGATGTAGTGAGATCCAGGGTAACAGTCATCTTGCGTGAAATCCCGCAAGGAAGAAGAACGAGTCCATGAAGAAGACGAACGGATGAAGCTGAACCAAGCGTAGATGAACGAATCCTCACGATCGCAACGAAACAGGAACTATCAAAAAGAGGCACACAACACGGTAAACACACCACACACGAACATGACATGATGCACAACAAGCATGATGCATAACAAAACTAGATGAGGCTACTCATGGCAAGAGATGAAGCAAACAAGAGCAACACATCAAGACAAGTTTAAATGAGGCCGGGAACAACATATAACAATTCCGGTAAGTCCTCATATGCATATTTCGAAATTGGTCCAGATCTGAATAAACCATAGGTTCAAGTAGTTAAACATCAAGTTAAGATGCACAAAGATGATCTACACGAGATTCTAGTCAAGTTACATATAAAGTTCATTTAGTTCGGAGCTACGACCTAGAAGATATGAGCAAAACAAGTTAAACATGGCATTGATGCAAAATGCACCCAAACATCAAGCAAACACCTCAAAACAAGGATGCAACATGATAATATGAAGCTACATGCAATTCTAAGCAAGTTTCATATAGAGCACACTCAAAATGGAGCAACGGTTCAAACACACACACGGTATACAAGTTTAAAGGACAAGCTGTCCAAAACAGCAACTAGGCGTATTGCAAGCACCAAAACAACATGCTACAGCACCCCAACATAATAACAAAAGGCATGTGCATGATGTACAGGTAAAGCATTACAAAACATGAACACTGAACTATCTCCAGAAATCACTAGAACATATCCAAACACACATGGTAAGATTGCAAGTTATAACAATTTCAGACTTTGCAGAAAATAACATCACGATGCAATGTTTAGAGCTATCAAACAACATGTTACAGGAACTTATAATGGCAAACAAAGGCATGGCATGAATCTACTAAATGCATAGATCAAAAGTCCCTTACTGACCATAAGCCAAAAAGGATCAGAAAATATGATGGCACCCACGTAAACATAGCAAGTTATTATACAGATTCAAACATGGCAGAAACAGAATTATGAAGGCATTTAAATGAGCTCGTGCAACTCACTACAGAGCAATACATGGCATGGAAAGGCAACCAATAGTAAGAAGGCATGTTTTAGAAGCTAGGCATGGCAAGAGCAACGTCATAGGGTTCACAGAACACTAGCAAAACACATGGGAACAAGTGAACTTAATGTTAACAGGCTGACAACAACATTATGAAGCAACTTTGGAGCAAGATATGAACAAGCTACAGCAAGATATAAATGCTACCAGGGGCATGTATGGATAGAGCAAGATATGTAGATCAAAACATGTTTATAGAACATCTCCAGATTATGCATAGAATGATTAGTAGCAACATGTTTATATAGCATCATGAAATAACAGATTTATCCTAGCAAAACAGCAACATCATGAGCACTAGTTAACAAGCTTGATTCACTCACCACAAGTCATTGCATGACAAGATAAGCATAGCATCATAAAGAATACATGTTTGTGAAACAAACCAAGTCAAGAACAAGTCCATAGCATGCACGGATCAACTACAACAACCTTGGTCAACATGTAAACAATCTGCCAGGAAACATTTTGAAGCAAAAGTAGAGCACTCGAATGACATGCTAGAAAGTAACAAAGGGCATGAATGGATAGACAATAACCACATGTTCAAAACAGCCTTATTGAAGTATCTCAATTTACGCATGGATAACTCTGTAGCATCAAGTTTACATGGCATCAAAATAACAGCAGAACATAGACTAAAATCAGCAACATCACGATGCCTAGTTTGCATGCTTGTGCTAGTCACCACATTGATCACAAAAATTCATGGCAAGCACCTCTGTAAAGAAGAGATGGCATAGTTCAAAACACATGTAGACATCAACCTCATATGATGCACACATCAATCATGGCAAAAATGACAAAAGAGCTCGTTCTGATAACAGACAACAGAAAACATTATGAAGCACTCTTACAACAATGATTCAGGCCTCTAGATGACCTCAAATGAATATGATGCAATGGAAAGAAATGATGTACTCGTCGAGACAAACAATCTGACATATTACACGCACGAAATGGTGCTACGGATGCAGAGATACGGCATGACGAACATGGCATGAAAATGTCAATAATCAGAGACTTAGCAGTTTTTTACCACTCTGAAAAGCTGGACGGGGTCGAGCGGGACGAGGAGATCCGGGCGCGGGGGCGTTTGGATCGGTGGCTGGGTGGATCTGATCCAACCCGGGCGGATCCGGCCGGAGCTCCGGCGAGGACGAACTCCGGCGAGCAGGGCGGCACGGAGGAGGTCGGGGCGACTCCGGGGAGGACGCTGGCGGCGGACCCGGTCGAAGGCGGGA
>NC_057798.1:487216260-487260580 GCF_018294505.1 Triticum aestivum
CCCCACGTGGTGGCCTCCGGTTGGCTGCGGGCGGCGGCCCGGACATGTCCGGCGCGACGCGGACACATCCGGCGGCGCGGGAAGGAAAAAATAGGGTTTCTGGGGGATTTGATCCGCGAAAATGGAAGGGGAGGGCCTTTATATAGGTAGAGGGAGCTAGGAGAGTCCAAATGAGGAGCGGTTTTCAGCCACGTGATCGTGATCCAACGACCAAGAGCGTGGAGGGGAGTTAGATGGGTTTTGGGCCACTTTGGAAGGGGTGTTGGGCTGCAAAGAGAGAGGGGCTTTACGGTTACCCGGTTAACCGTTGGAGTACCAAACGCTCCAAATGGCACGAAACTTGACAGGCGGTCTACCGGTGGTATACCAAGGCCACTTGGCAAGACTCGGACCATTCCGAGAAAGTTTAACACCCGCACATGAAAAGAGAGAAGAGGGGGACGCCGGAGAGCATAGGAGCGCCGGATTGCAAAACGGACAACGGGGAAAAGGCTCGGATGCATGAGACGAACACGTATGCAAAATGAAATGCACATGATGACATGATAAAATGCAACATGCAAGCAAATGGCATGGCAACAACGGCGAATAACTGGCAGACACCTGGCACATCGGAACCGGGGCGTTACACGTGATCCGCTATTTATTCGTGTAGGATCGAGTAGGTCGTTTCTTGAATTGAGCCCTGCAAACCAGAAAGGAGGTAGTACGTGCGTGATATGCTATTTATCCATGTAGGATCGATAGTGTACCTTGTCAGTTTCTTCAGAGGTAGGCATTTTTATCCGTGTAGGATCGATAGTGTAGCTTGTTAGTTTCTTCAGAGGTAGGTATTTTTATTCAAAAAAACTGCCACTTCGCATCTTGCGTCGCAAATAAAACTGCCAGGTGCGCATTTGTAGGCTAGCTAGTGATCGATCAGTAACTTGTAAACACTGAGCCAACAGAAATAACTAACTGTTAATGCATCTCAATGATTCACAGATCATATACAAATATGTATCTCCAAAAGCAAAGATCAGCCAGTTCGGATCTTGCGTACATAAGATCAACATACACAAGATCAACAACTAAAACTAACTAGTACGATTCCCATACATAAGATCAACATGTTAATGCATCTCAATGATTCACAGATCATATACATATATGTAGCTCAAAAAGCAAAGATCTAGAAAAAAACATCTGTTCTTCCTACTAACATGGATGCTTCTCTTGGCCAACATTCAGTATAGACTGAAAGACAATTTTTTTGTGAAGTCTACAATTCCTCTTGCAAACGTAAGTGGTTTCACCAACAGCTGGAACCATGAGAATGAACCACACATGATGGAGGAACATCCACTGCAATATGATTTGGTCTTCTCTCGATCACACCGCGAGACTATTTTCGGAATACAAACTTTAACTTAGGGAAAATGATGCCCATTGTATTATCAGACCAAAGCAATGAAGCACCAACTGTTGGCCAGTAAATAGTACAGTACTACTTTTCTGCAGTCCATGAAGTGACTATCCAATCTTTGTGTCCATCTTCAAATGGCACTGCATGTAGTGACTATACTATTCTCTTGTGCAGTTCAACCAAAATTGCGGACACTTTGTTTGTTTGCCAAATAGCAACGGGCAGACATCTCTGTCTGCACAAATATCAAGCAGCTAGTAAACATATACCACACCATGTTTGCAGTGATGGAAGAGGTGAAATCGATACAACCGAAATTGAGCATCGAATCATTGAGTCCTGTCCTGCACCTCGAATGTAGGTCCACCCTGCTAATAAATTCACATGCAAACCACTAGTATTACTATCTAATGACAGTAAAAAAAGAGTAGCAAGATAGTAGCAAACCATGTACCTTCGTAATGAACAGCTCATAGTGCCACCAATTGGATATAAAGGTTTGGAAAAAAACATGCTCCTAATGTTGAACCAGTTGGACTGTGCAGCTCCACTAAAATCGAGCATCCCTGTTTGCATAGATATTGAAAGTGTGATTACTATAAAAGTGGCACTAGTTGAAGCATAGACTCACAAATATAAGCATTCCAATTTCTTAATCGGAAAAGGTAGCAAGACTGTTTCTAACCACCTATTTGAAGGAAGAAATAAAGCCACAGCGGCTGATGTCAAGAAGGCATACATAGTTTTTTTCTGAAAAACTGAGCCATTCCTGACCTTTCCTCTTCTTTTAAGCAAATTTTGTGCAGTTCTACTAAAATAAAATGCCATCACCGCCTTGACAATTTAGTTACACTATACAAAAGGAAATGACTTAACATTACATCATGATGTCGGGTATGTAGTAGACAGGCTTTAGAGACAAACATACAGACCTCCTCCGATAACATAATGAACATTAATTTTAACAAAGGTGTGACTAGCTTTACCGGGATAATTTGAGTGAACTCTACACTCTCTGTTCATTAATATAAGACGTTTTCGCGGTTCAATTTAAAGTACCCAAACGTCTAGTATTTAGAAAAACAAGTAGTAGTTTTCTTGAGCACATATCTGGGAAAGCTTGCCACACTTTATTTATGTCCATACGCTAATGCAACACCATTCAAATACTACAAATATACACTAATCCAGTGGCTAGTGCAACAGTAGTGTAGTTAGTTTATTACAGGGTACAGTATAGTGGTTTTACTGAACATATTTCAATAAACTCTAGCACTGGAAGGTTTCTATAAGAATTAACAATACAAAATGTAAAGGTAACAAGTTTCAGCATTGGTATACTAGCTGTGCATGAGCATTAAACCAAATACAAAAGTCTGAAGGTAACAAGCATTATTAACTAATGACAGTATAAAAAAATTGCAAACCATGTACCTCCAAGGTAAATATCATTTCGAACTCAGGAGGACCTTAAAAATTGCTATGCCAATCTTGATAATCGATCAAACATAAAAACTTGATCGAACGAATCAAGAGAACAGCCGGAGGAGGAAGTGCCCACTCTTGACCTTTCCTCTTCTCTTCATAATTGTTTGTGCAGTTTAACCAAAATAAAATGACATCAGCGCCTTGGCATTTTGGTGACACTGTACAAAAAAATTAACTTATCTCATGAAAGTGAGGTATGTAATCTATAAGCATTAACAGTGCAAAAATCTGAAGGTAGTAACAAGTTTCATCGTTGGTATACTGGCTGTGCAACAACATTATAATGCCTTAACTGAAAAATCTTTAATACATCCACAATCAACAGCTAACCCTGAAATAATCCAGTGACATTAAATGGCATTGCTTAAATTTATCGGTGGCATTAGACTGAGAGCGACACTAGTTAAATGTGGCTTCACTTTAGCAGTAGCATTGCTTGACTTGACTGCTGGCGTTATACTAACAGCAAAACAAGTGGCAATAAGAGCATGGGAGGCCCATTCGGACAGTGGGCACACCAGTACAATGTACCTCTACGGACGCAGAGTGGTGAGGGAGGTATGGTTGCCCAGAGCAACAAATATCCAGGCAGCATATGTGGATTACGTCCCATTTTTGTTCTCTTTAGCCACCTTTTTCCTATGTGAGGACAACAAACCGACCGACCTGGTCATTCTCTATTGCGTTGTCATGCCTTTCTACCCTTCTTCAACAAAGAGACACGAGACTCGTTCCTTAGCTACTGATTTTCACCTTTTCAACCTAGATGCGGGTTCGATGCCTACTCTCTTGGACAGTACAGTCTCCCTTCCATTCCTTATTCAACCCAGACATGCATTAGTCTGCATGAAGTAGGGTTTCCTTTAATAGTGCAAATTATGGTTTTCGTCTGCGTGGCCAGCCGAGTAGAGGATAGCAAATTGGGAAGATGGTGGAGTGGAAAAAGATCCACATGCAACGACGTGCCAGATGGGGCAATAGAACAAGGGTATGGTTCGAAAAGAGGTAGCATACCTGAGGCTCGGCCGGAAGTGGCTTCGCTCATGGTCGTCGCCCTCCGCACACACTATGGCAGCGATCCCACGCGGGCGCTAGGTCTGAGAGGATGGCCTTGTCGTTAGTGCGTGACCTCGCTCGCCGACGACGAGTGCGTCAACGCTGCATGTCCTTTTCTTCCATGGCGGGTCTGTGACCACCAGTGAGGAGGGAGAGAGGGCCCGTCTTTTTTAGATCTGGAGAGAGGGTGGTAGTGTGAGAAGCAAGTGGGCAGCCCTTGGCAAGAAAGCGCTGAAGCTCCAGCCTATATATCTTCTTTATACTACTAGTACTAGAGGTGGAGTAGTGGTAGAGTAGTTTATATTTTCTCTGCGTACAGTACCAGTTAGTCGTGCTTCAAAACTGAACGGCGCGCCATTAAAAAAATAAAGGCCGATAACTAATGCGGCACCTCGGGCCAACGCGGCCAGATCGCATTTTGCACGAGAAATTACACACCATGTCTCGTTGATATGTGGTCCCGTTCCACATATCAGTGAGACGACGGCGAGTAGTAGGAGTATTTCCGAACCGACGTGTAGGCCGCGGCGCCCCTTCGTGAACCGTGGCAAACTGGCAACCGTCCACCGACTCTTCGCCTTTCCCTCTCGATTTGGAACTGCTGTCGCACGCTCTTCCTCTCCCTCCTCCATTTTCCTTCAGCCCTTCACCCTTTCTACTACCATTGTTCAATCGTCTTCTCTATGGAGGGAACAAGACAGAAACGACCCCGTTATTCTTGCCCCAATCTGAAAGATGTTGTGGTGGAGGAACTCATTGGTCGGTGCGACATTATCACCTCAGCTAGCATGGCAGGTTTGTTCAAGCCCATTCTCGACTCAACTAATAACATCATTACAAGGAATCCAAGAGTCAAGGAGCGGTTTGATCTCCCCTATCTTCTTCGCCGTGACCCTGATGACTGGCGCCGTCACGACGGAGGCCTCGCCCTGTGCAAGTTGATGCCGCTTGATAATGATATGTATGATGTTAAGATGCCATCGCTTGAGGGCAAGGCTTGGGCAGGCACAAATGGAGATTGGGTTGTTTACATTGGGTCCAACTGCGAGTGGGAACTTGTGAATGTGTACACTCGTGACCGGGTTCCACTTCCAAAAATCTCAGCAGACTGCCCAGAGGTTGAGCACACCGGTATTGTACGCACGTTCAAATACAATCATGGTGACTGTCTTCTATGGAAGATAGCAATTTCTCGAGTCCCCAACCGCTCTTGGAATTACAACAACTATGAAGTTGTTGCTATCTTCGACAAGCTTGTTGCCGTCGTCAGTGGTTTGACTGGATGGATATTGCTCAAAAATCAGTTTCTGTACACGGATGAGTACTGTGATGCAATTCAATACGAGGGCCTTGTGTTTGCTGCCACCACTCGTGGCACTGTTTTTGCATGGCATCCTCGTTGTTTCGGTACGTTTGTCTTCCACCATAATTATAATTGTTTCATCCACATGCATGCGGGTAGCAAGGCTGGTCATAGTGGGGAGTAACTTAGACTAGTAACATGCATATGTTACTAGTAGTTTATGTTACTATCTCTATAGTGCATAGTATCTTAGATTAGTATCATAGGTGGTCTCATTTATTGCCATGCATGACACATAGTAGCATCACATTTATTATGTTACGGTATCTACCTATGTTACTATAACCATCTCTCTCTTCCTTAATTGCCTGCCACATAAGCATGTTTGCAAGTCCCAAGTGCATGATACTACTTATGTTACCCCCACTATGGCCAGCCTTACTAATTAACCTTCTTCTTGTGTTTCCAAGGTCTTGTGAACATTGCACCACCTATACTTGAAGATTTTTATAACCAAGGGGGAGATGATGATGGTGATGATCACGAGCATGAGGACGAGCAACGCCCATATACTATTTGGCGCCTGGCAACTAATTCCGATGGATCACCTCTTCTCGTGTGTATACAGCCCACTGATGATGTTACTGCTAAGGAAGCAGGTGTCTCCCATGGTCGCACTCTTCAGACCTATTCCAACACCTGTTGCATGGTATTCGGGATGGATACTAGTGTGCTAGCGCCAACTCCTTCTCCCTGGTACAGAATTGATAGTCTTGGAGAAAACTCGCTCTTCCTTGGACAAAACTATCCAATGATGGTGAAAGGCGATCCAACTGCTGTTGACACAATGTTACTACCATTTATGAGAAGCAACTGTGTCTATACCTTAGACATTTGGGTGGTTCCCTACCCTAGTACAGATATAGTAGGCCGCTTCAGCCTGGATGATCAGTCCTGCGTTGGTCTCCAGATCGACAATGGATGGCCCGTCCCTGAGAATCACTTGTGGTTCAAAGCAAGCGTTTCCAACGCCGAGGAATGGTTGAGTTGAAGTTCATTTCTTTGCTTGTTATTTGTTGTGTGGTGAAAACTTTAGTATTTATAATGTATCCTCGTTGTCGATGTGGGTTGATGACCTGTTGTATGTAATAAAATGGTATGCCTGTGATAAACTTACTAAATTTATGAATGGCTTTCGAGTTGCTTCTGTGAGTGAGTGGTGCGACGAGGCAAAAAATATATTTTCCGAATACATAATTGTATGTGCATTGCAACAGGTTATCGGATGGGGCCAATCAACAATAGTAGTACACTATTTGTACTAGCTTCACATGCTTTGCGCGTCGTGCGGGTGTTTTTACTGTAGCCATACTCTACTACGTAACCAGCACCTCGAATCCTCGATACTAGTAGTACTATATAGAACTAACTAGTAGGAGTAGTAGGGTGGCATGGGCCAGAACAAGCATTCACGTCCAGGAGTACGGCAGACGCCACCAACACGACTTCCATCTGACATCATATTTCTTGGAGTCCGTGCTAGAGCAATCTCTTCAACCTCATCGTTTCTCTAACTCAGCCATCGCGCGGCGGGCGAGGTGGGTGTTTGTCGATAGTCGGTTTCCTTAACTGTGGTCCCACTTGTAAGGCCAACTGCAATGCACGACCCCAAACGGACCTCCTTTTTGCACGAACTCGAACGATAATTTTGACTAGAAAAGCAAGACCAAAGAAAACAAGAACCACAAGAATAGATTTTACTACTCCTGTAAGTTGGATTAGTGCCTTCTCGATGCATTCATTGTTGATCTGCGGAGGCTTGATCTTGCGTGCTTCTTTCTTCTTCGAGTGTAAAGAAGTAGATGTTGCTTCCTCGCATCTAGTCTCATGTCTAGCCTCTATTCTAGTACTCCCTCCAGTCTGTTTTTCTCTGCGTCTAAGCAACAACACGCATACCAAGTAGGAGTATCAACAAGTGCACTAATCTCATCTATAGCCTCTGTGCTAGCTAAGAGTGATAGAACATCTACTAAATTGCGCTCTATCAATATATGGATGTACTCTTCTTCCCAATACAAAAACTTGCATCCATTCTTCTCCCTCTGTTGCACAATACATGTCTTCTATTTGTCAAAATATATATGTATCTAGACATGTTTTAGTATATAGGCACATCCATTTTTGGACAAATGGAAGTCAAGTATTTTGGAACGGAGGGAGTACACAATAAATTTTTTAAGTTAGCACAACTAGTCTAATCTGAGAGCACAACCGAAGATTTGGTCAGGTTCTTCCTCTTTTTGCCGACACGTGGGACATCTAGCATCCAGGTCATGTCATGAAAGAAAAGAGAGTGGTAGTTGATAAGTTGAAGCCACGAGATGTGCATCTTGGGTTAAACTGTAAATACAATCTTACTACTCTTGAGTAACTCCAAAAGCGGCCACCGAAGATCTTTCTTGGATTTTTATTTCATCACCAGCACGTCGAGGTGTAAGATGTGCAGGTTCAGTGGGTCCGCTTGCGTTTTCACTAACATGTGGGACCGCATGTGAGCAAATAGACGATGGGCTCCACGCGTCCGTTGGCTGGCTGAGAAGAGAGATATAGGAGTGATGAGCACGGACTGCAGGAAATTTTTTATATGTACTGTACCTCGATATAGGCTCGATATAGTGGGGTGGCATGGGCCATAACTAGGATTCACGTCTAGCACTACGGCACACGCCACCCACACGAGTCCCATCCAACACCAATTTTCTTGGAGTCCGTGCCACAGCCATCTCTTCTCCCTCCTGTTTTCTCAGCCATCACGCGGTGGGCGGGGTGGGGGTTTGCCGATAGTCGATTTGCGCAACTACGGTCCCACTTGTAAGTGAAAATTATGAAGTTGATGCGAAAGGTAAGATAATTACTATAGTATCACATACTACTACATGGATTTGACGAAAAGATAAAAATACATACGGATCCATCAACGACATCCTCACGCCCTAGTGCGCCAGGTCACCAACCGACGTGTGAGGAGCAGCGGCGTTGGCGGCGAGCTCAACATGCTTCTGACAGTGCGTCCAAGGTTGACCTGAGGTCCAAGAAGGCCAGCGTCCTATCTTCCTCCTCTTGCATGCGCGTATACGTGGGTGATTATGTCCATGGTGTCTTGCTGCACCAGGCGCTGCGCGGCGAGCACGACCTCAAGGTGGACATTCTCCGGCGCGACGGTGGGCAGTCGCAGGGCCACCAGTGCGTCGAAGAGGTTGTCACCATAGTGGCTATTTCGGGTGGCGGGCATCGAAGAGCCTGGGCGTGTTGGCTGAAGGCTTATGTCAAAGTCGTCTGCTCGAGCTTCTTCACGACGGTGAACTTGTTGAGGAAATCGACGAGGACCTCATCGAACAAGGAGACAAAGCTGTCGTCCAAGCGCCCCCTCGCCCTGCCAGCCTCAAGCAATACTACCTGGAGACGTTCCTCGTTGCCGGGCCGCAGGCCGGCGCCGTGGACCATCTGGGACAGCTGGCTGATGCTCGCGCTCATCGCCTCCATGGGTCTAGCTTAGCTTCTACTAGTCAACTGATCTTGCGATTCGAGTGATCACTCTTGCCCTTGGTTAGCGTGTGTAGGTGCGTAGGATTTCGTACTACTCCTCGGCCCTCTACTGCACCTGCCTTTGGCTGTATGATAGGTGGGCCAGCCACCCCCTGGGCCCACGTGTCATTCACCCAAAGGGCAGTTGCCGTAAGTCAATGAAGTTGCGCCCCCTCCGTGCTGGTGCAGTATAGTCATATCACCGGACCTCTAGTTGGGGCCAAACGAGAGAAGTTTGATGTTTACTGGTTTATTGGTCCCCTTTGCATTTTGCGCCAAGTTTTGACCTTTGATTTAACTAATAAAATGTTAATGCATGTAAACAAAAATGTTGTGTAAGTCACATTATGAAAACCAAATAATCCCAAAACACTTAGGCACGGTGCATTAACTCCCTCCTTGTTTCTTATTTCGTGACATATCAACCAATGAGATATGTGGGCCGTGCATGCTTTCAATGACTTGAGACTACCAAACATGACATGAAGTGTTTAGTTCATTGCATCATTGCATGTAATCCTATTAAGACTCTAGTTAGCAAGAAAACATTAAGTTCTCTCGCCGATAGGAGTAAAACACCATGTATTTATTTACAGAGGGAGTAGTACATTTTTTGTGACATGCATTACTAGATATTGCTAGTCAAATACTAAAATCCAAATGGACGTGGTACTACTCCTAAATCTAGACGGTGGTGCTACTAGTACTACTAGTAGTACTACCAATGCAGTACTCCTAGGATTACTAGCACTGTACTACCCGTTGGTCAAATTATTACATGCTGCTCCTCACAGTGAAGTGACAAGACCCTGCGCCGGAGATGACACCTGAGTATTGGCGCCGTGTTCGGCATACCATAGTCAGCCTCACCATCTGCAGTCATTATCATCATGGCTGTAGAGCTAGCCTGCTTACAACTAGCCCTGTTTGACATAATTTCCTGTGCGTAGATGCCTGTGCATTGCACGGAACACCAAGATTGGGGGTGGACTGCTCCGGCAGCGGCCATCGCACCAGATTTTTCCACGGCCTTCTAGATGTGGTGGGGAGGAGATAAGGCTGATTTTGAGAGACAAGGAGTTGTTTGTAAATAGGGAACAAGTGCGGGCATCTTTTTGCAAAAATGGAGAAGCTTGGTTTTTATGCGTCAGATCTAGATCCGACGGCTACTGGTGAAAGATGGGAGGCACAACATCATCACCAACTCATGACCTGTTTGATTCGCAGGATTTTGAAAATGCAGGAATAGGACACAGCAATATTATAAGTTTCAAACTGATATTACAAATGTTAGGAGTAATGCTACACCTAGGAAGAGGGAATTACTAGGAAGTTCACGTAAGAACTTTCGTTACTTTAGGTGGATGCAGCGTTATCGTACAAACTAAAATCCACCGCCCTGACAAGTCACTAATGGGTAAATAAGTTTTCGAGTCTCTGGCCACTTGATGTTTCAAAAACAAATTCAGCTTCTGCGGAGACTTTGTCATTTAGGCTTAGACGCTTGCGGTGATCAGCACGCCATTCACTGTTGCGCTAGAGAACGCCAAACCTCATTACCTTGAGCACACTTGCCTCCAAAACAAAGAACCTGACCAATTTAATCTCAGATGTGATGCCTCGGTAGTCGATCAAATCAATTTCTGTAAGATGGAGATCAAGGCATTCGATGAGATTGTTATAGTGCAACACATTTTTCACTTTCGGGTCTTTTTTTATCTGCAAAAGAAGAGAACATATTAGAGCAGCTGGCTGCATAAGATTGTCGTGTCATCAAGAGGTAGCAATATCATTCGCTCATACGATATGGTTGGCTGGCTAGTGATATTTTTTCACTCTCTTTCTCTCTCTCTGTCTCTCCCTCTCTCTCTGTTTCTGTTTCCTCTCATTTAACTAGGAGCATGTGAAGAGCTTGGGCATTGTTGCCTTCCACTATGTGGCCGATGCCATATTCGCAAAAGTATGCCACATAATACGCATCGATGTCAAATCAAAAGATTTTGGCAGCGCTCTCGCGATGTGAGAGAGTTGGCACCGCTGTGCACACAGACCCACATGTATAAACAAATTAATCAAACCAACTACACCAGCCTCTCACTCTCCCAAACAAGTGTTTTTTTATTGCCTCAGTCCTCTCTCTCCCACGCAGTGTTTTTTCATTGCGTGAGTTAATTTGGCACTGGAGCAAAGTAGGTGCTCCAGATTGGGGCACCAGGTGAGCAATGGAGGGGCATCGATGCCAAATGCATCACAAGTGAATTTGGCACA
Organism: Triticum aestivum; assembly: GCF_018294505.1. Lineage (NCBI taxonomy): Eukaryota > Viridiplantae > Streptophyta > Magnoliopsida > Poales > Poaceae > Triticum > Triticum aestivum. Next base: position 487,227,366 of record NC_057798.1, read on the forward strand.
TGTTTTGGCCTACATAGCCACTTTTGTACTCCCTCCGTCCCAAAATTCTTGTCTTAAATTTGTCTAAATACGGATGTATCTAGTTAGATTTTAGTGTTAGATACATCCGTATCTAAACAAATGTAAGACAAGAATTTTGGGACGAAGGGAATACTACCTTGTATTTAGTATAAAATTTTGACCATAGATTTACCTAAGAAAATGCCAATGCATGTCACTAAAAATTACACCATTTGAAATTATGTTCAAATACGAATCCAACGATATAGTTCTTAGTGACATGCATTAACATTTTGTCAGTTAAATCTATGGTCAAATTTTGATACTACAAAATTGGAAGAGTAAACCAGGACGGAGGTAGTACTTGCTCTTAGGGTAACCATAGAGTTACTGGAGTAGTCTAAGTTACTTTCCACTATGACTAGCCTAGGCTACTATAGTAGTACAACATAAAAATGATGCAGGTGATCATGTGAGAAAAAATACTAAAAACATTTCTTTCGGTGCAGTGCGTTGTTGTATTTTTGAACACTACACTTGTCATCGTAATTTAGGAAAATTACAAAAAAATTAAGCTACGTTGTGATTACTGTTTACTAATAGGAAAGAAGTTTCACCTTGATGAGTAGCTTCTCCGTGCATGGAAAGCATGTAAGGAATCCAACAACTTGATCCAGATTGGGGCCGATAGATTTTAGTGCTAAGATCTTCACTGTGCGCATGGACTGGGTCAAGCTTGTGGGAATCATTTTCTGGAAGACGGTCGTAAATACATCAAGAAGAAAATTAAAAATGTGAATTTCAAGAAGACGGAGAAGAAGATGAGTGCTCTACCTGAACGATTACGGATCCAATAAAGAGTTCGGAGAATTTGGCAGACGAGTACACCAACGCTGTCAATTTCGGCGCGTCAATGACACTGATTTTTGTTGGCCCTTCTAGATCCGATACAAGCAATCTCTCAAGGAAAGGTGCATTCTCAATGACCATAACGTGGAACAGCTGGAGTGATCTCTTCCCAATTGATGTCTTGTTGCGGGGCCAACAAGACACATAAATCCATTGGAGATTCGTCGAGGCAATGTGGAGGCTAATGAACCCGTGGATCTGCTCAAGACGAAGGTACTCGAGCGCAGTACAACTACGGAGCAGGTGCTCCATAGCCTTCTTCGAGATGACAACATCGAAGAGGTCGAGCTGCTTGAGTTGAGGGAGAAGAAGGGCGGGCGCAACATTAATCTGGGGAAGATAGCGGGAGCTGAAGCTGGCGCGGTGCAGCGTTGGCGTGAGGCGGAGCTCAGACGGCGGTAGAGAGCGACATCGTCCAGCTTCAAAGCTGAGCTCCTCGAGCTGATCTAGGGCGGGGGATAAGAACCACTCGTTGAACTTGGGTTGGACCTTGCAGTTGGTACTGAACATGCCGATGTCAAGGCGTCTGGCTGGCCCAGGGTGCGATGAAAGGATCTTGGAGACTGCGGCCATGCGTTTGCAATCCCCGTCGCAGAGGCAGCTGTCGACAGTGAGGTTGAGGGGGACGCAGCGCCAGAGGGGGCGCCACCGCCGGGAGGGCAAGGCAGTCCGCATGACAGATTTGGTGGGGAGGAGCCCGATGATGACGAGCAGCATGTCGTCGGGGAGGCTGCCGATGAAGTCCAGGCTCGCTGGATGCGGTTTTGGCTCGAGCAGCCTCCGCTTGTTGGCTGCCTTGCTGTCCATCTCAACCGGCGGCAACGCCGGTGTACACGTGTGCTGGTGTGTGTTGTGTGTTGGGTGTGCGCGAGTGCGTCCTTCTGTGCATGCTGCCGCGCAGTGGTGAATTGTGCGCGAGTGCGTCCTTCACGTGCAAGATGTTTGTCCTTAATGCGCCCTCAATTTACTAGCGTGCGGGGTGCTACGCCGAGTGGTTTCAACTTTGTTTCCTTCACCGCGTGTCAGATGGGCCTCTAGTTTACTTATTTTCACCCACTGCCACATGGGCCAGCACACCAAGATATAGAACACGAGCTGACAACGAAGGATGTGGATTGGTTGACCGGTCAACTAAACAATATACAGAGCTATACGCTGAGACAGTGAGCGTATAATCCGTCGGTATAGAGAGTTTGAGTGAGAGGGGAGGCCCGTGAGAGATAGCAGAGAGAGAGAGAAAGAGCTACTTCCTCAGTTCGATAATGTAGTTACAACATTTTTTTAAAGTCAAACTTTTGAAACTTTGACCAAGTTTATAAAGAAATTACTTATATCGGCAATACCAAAGATAAATGACAGTGTGAAGTAAGTAAATGTTGTGATGAATCTAATGGTCGTTCCAGAGGTAAATGTTTTTCTCCACATATACCTAGTCAAACTTTTCTGAGGTTTGACTTTTCAAAACATGCATATGCTTATGGACGTGACAGAGTCCCTGACGAGAGAGAGAGAGAGAGAGAGAGAGAGAGAGAGAGAGAGAGAGAGAGAGTGAAAAAGTGTGTGTGCGTGTGTGAAAGAGACATGGACAACACACGATAAAAGTGGTGAAGAAGCGTGTGTGTCTTATGCAAACATATCACACATGCATCTTCGACAACGGAGGCAAGGTGAGGAGATAGTGTGTGGTTGTTTGGAACCGAGAGAGGAAGACCCCTAGCACGTGGCCAAGAGGGGTCTGACAAACAAGGGAGAGAGGTCGAGAGAGACGTACGGAGAAAATGCAGACATGGGGAGGAGAGAGTGTATGTTTGTCATAGAGAGATCCCCTGGAGATCGTGATGGGACTACATGGGTGGGAGATCGAGTGACAAGGTGTGTGCGCGATATAAGATGCCCCGAGAGATACCGAGATAGACGTATGGATGGAAGGAGACAATATGTGTGTTCCTAATGGCTAGTAAGAGATAATCATACTTAGGAGGGGGGAGAGTGCTTGCGCCTATGGCCCTGTTTGGATACTCTAACTCAGTTAGAGGTTAGAGTTAGATTCTAACCCTGAACTAACTATAAGTAAAGAGGTGTTTGGATGGCAGGGTTAGATGGAGCGCAGATACGGCGAGGCACCTTCACGGGCGGTGCGAGAGGGAGGGAGGGAGAGGACGAGAAGCTTCGAGGAAGTGGGGAGGGATCTGCTGCGGGGAGAGCGAGAGAAACAATGTTTATTAGTGGTCCCGAGAAGAACTAACCCAAATAAGCACCTCTTGGATGGGTTAGATGCATCTAACCTAAACTAACCCTCCTGTTTGGATCTTTTTGGGTTAGTTGACTCCAAACTAACCCAAACTAACTCTAACCCATGGATCCAAACAGAGCCTATGATGGAGTGAGGGATTATGGTACTTAGGGGGGTGCGTGTCACATGGAGAGAGAACAAGGGCGGAGAGTGTTGGATGGGTCTATATGTATAGCGTGAGCGAGACATGTGTATGTGTGAACCAGGGAGATATAAGGCCCGTTTGGCTTGCGTCGTGAGCATCTTTTGCGTGGCCTGGGGTTGTGGCTGGATTTCATGCATGCTTGTTTGGTTGCTACCCTGCGAAAAAGAAAGCCCGCCTAGGCTGGGTTTCCTCTTGCACTTTAATTAGCCTGGCTGAACTCCAGACACTGCAAGTAGCCTGGCCCAAGCGACCGATTTTGAACGCTTGACCGTGCCTGGTCGTGCGGCCACGAGGCTAACAGCAACATGGATGGATATTCGCATTAAATAATTGATGCATGGATTGATTGATGGGACATTGATGCTTTGCCTGGCCCAGGCATGAACCAAATGCTTCAGCACCACACGAGCCTGGCCAGGCAGAAATATTTTACATCTCACGTCCACACCAGGCAGTACCGACCATCAAGGCATGAGGGTCAGGTCACGAACCAAACTGACCAATAAAGTTTGAGAGAGATTGAGGAGCCTTGATAAGGCTGAGTGGTGCATCAAATAGCTGAGAGGGGGAAAGATATATTCCATCCTGTCGGAGTAAATGACCACGGGTAGCCTAGCCGGCTCGCTTTGGCCCTTAGAAAAAACAATGGGCTAACCGAGCCTTGAAGCACCCAAGACCCGGGGCCACCTTCTTCCGGCCGGCTATCACACAGGCCGGCTACTGGAAGGCGGCCCGGCCATAAACTCTCTTGGAGGACGCCACAATAGGGCCGGCTCCAAGAAGCCGGCCGCGGAAATGCCGACTCCAAGAAGCCGATCCAAGAAGACCGACTCCGTCAAGCCGGCCCCTGGCAGGCGGCCATGGGCCGTACCCTAAAAGTCTGCACCCCCATAACGACGATGGGACAGGGCATGGCTATAGTGGACCCTGCCACCCCCGAATCCCGGAACATGCAAGGCTACAGTACGCCATACGGGGCGGCCATCACCCGTCCGGCGTGGCACTATTGTCATGCAGATCATGACCCCCTCCACGATGGGTCGCCAGTACGGCCCGTAGGGGGCGGGCCCCTTCGGTCAGAGAGATGCCCGAAGGCGGCATGGCCTCCCCCAGCCGGCCTGAGGCCGGGCCGGCTTCCTATAGCCAGCTTGCTCCCTTCCTCGGGGCGCGCGCACCATTAAGGAGACAAGACGAGGTAAGGCTACAGTGAGAGCCCGCAACGCGGCGGCACTGTAGCCATGCTTACCTCGACAAAGCCCTCGTCATTAGAGGCGAGGCAACAGTAACCAGCCCCCGACAAGACCCCCAAGCGGTGGGGCCGGCCTGTCGACCAATAGGCCGGCAGCCGGCGGGACCCACCAGTCGGCGGGTCCCAGTAGCCGGCGGAGAAGCCGGCGGATGTAGACGCTGATGGCTGGGACCCGCACCCAGCCGGATTACCATTGTACCCCCGGGGGGTAGGCCTATATAAACCCCCCGGGACACCCATACAAAGGGTTGATCTCATATAGTTTTAGACACCACCATAGGGAGAGAAGAGAGCTAGCCTTGCCCTTCTTCCTCCTCCCACCGAACAGCTCAAGGAGCCTCTTGTAGCTTCTTATCGATCTAGTGATCATGCGGAGACCCCGCAAGCAGGAGTAGGGGTATTATCTCCATGGAGAGCCCCCAACCTGGGTAAGATCCGCCGACGTGCATGTCTTCGCCTTATCCCGTTTCCAGGTACCGACGATGTCTTACTAGCTCCCACAATGATAAGCCATCCGTTGGCATATGTCACACCTACCACCCGACATTTGGCGCCCACCATGGGGCCAGGTGCACCGTCGTCCGGAGACCTGCTCTGGACGGGAACCCTTTTCGTCCCCAGCGAGCGTAGCCAGCAAGGCACGACCGATGGCGTTTGCCCCGATGCGCTGCAAAGCATCGACGACGCCTGCGCAGCGAGCTGCCTCGCCGATCTTCTTGGCGAGGCTCACATCTCCGACGAGCCCGCATCCGACGCGGGCACGGGCTGCCCCGAGAGCCGCCTCGTCAGCCTCCTCGACCAACTCCACGTCTCCGGCGAGCCTACCGCAGACTTGGAGTCGGTCGGCTCCACCGACCCGATGCTTGTCGACTCCGACACGGCGTCGCTCGATGCCTTCCCCACCAACATGATCATCTTAGACGATCCTCTCCCTCGGGCCGACAGTGGCGGCAGCACCGTCACCGAAGTGCTAGTCATCAGCCACGGCGTCACCTCGGACGAGAACGCCCACGATGCCTTGCAGGCGACGCTACACGATATGTCCGCCGCCATCCCGGTGGATGCTGACACTGAGACGCTGGAGGCACGCCGCCTTGCCCTCCTTGCGGAGGGCCAAAGGATAACCTCCATGAGATGCCTCACTGAAGCCCACTAGCGCGAAGTCGACCGCGCTGCCTTCGGCATGCTGCCTCCAGAGGGGCCAAGCCGAGTCGGCGTCGTCAAGAAACGCGGCGCAGCCATTGCCAGCATGCTGGGAGCAGACCGCCCAGTCTACGCCATGCCCCTCGAGAATCTACAAGCCGCCCAGTCGATCGTAGATGAGCTAAACGGACTGGGGGCCGACGAGCTCCCCTACATGACCAAACACATCCAGCAGCTAATCGACGCGGCCGCAGAGCGGCACGATGCCGGCGTCCGAGCTGGAAGCCCCCCTCGCCGAGACCACGGCGTGACGTCGCGCACGCCGACTGCGGGCGGCGCCCGTGCAAGACAAGAGAAGGAGCCGGCTGCCAGCCGCAGCCGGACTCGAATCACCATCGAGCGGGACGCAGAAGGCCACCCTCGAGGTGTGGAACGACAAGGCGACCCGCCTCCTCCTCCACCTCGCGGGGAGAGATATCCCACCCCGCCGCCTGTCATGCATCCGACTCTCAGTGGCTGACTTGGTCACCGCGGAGGAGTCGGCGAGAATGATGCCCGCCAGCGGATCAACCGCCTTGCGCGATCCCTGGCCCTGGAAGAAGAAGATGATGTTGGTCCTCCTTGTTTCGGCCCCCGCATCCGCGACGAGCCCTTTCCCAAAGGGTTCTCGCTCCCAAGAGACACGCCCAAGTACAACGGCTCCGTGAAGACGGAAGATTGGTTGATCGACTACTCCACCACAGTTCGCATAGCAAACGGCAACAGACGCGTTGCCGTGAAATATGTCCCCCTGATGCTCCAAGGCACATCACGCACCTGGCTTAACAGCCTCAAGCCTTACAGCATCAACAACTGGCTGGAATTCACCGAAGCCTTCATACGCAACTTCACCAGCACCTACAAACGGGCTCCCAAGCCCCGATAGCTCTCCTTGTGCATACAAGGGCCCAATGAATCAACCCGCGACTACCTCACGCGTTGGGCTGAGCTCCGCAACTCCTACGAAGGGGTGCACGAGGTTCAAGCCATAGAGTACTTCACTGCCGGGTGCAGAGAGGGCACTCTCCTCAAGCACCGACTCCTCTGCGACGAGCCAGCTACCCTCGACGAGCTGCTAATCATAGCGGACAAGTATGCCATAGCCGACTCTTCAATGAAGACTGAGCTCCGGGTAGACGCCTCTGGGAAAGTGCTGGCGCCGGCTCCCAAGACGCCGGCTGGAGAATCAAGCCGACGCCCGTATCAAAGCGACCACAAACGCAAGGCCCCTTTGCCGCCTTCCACTAGCCGGCAGGTGGCTACAGTCGAAGACGAGCAGCCTGAGGGGCGGCCGGCACCCAAGAAGCAAAAGGGCAGCAGGCCGGCTTGGCAGCCGGCTTTCTCCTACGAGAAAACCCTCGATGCCCCCTGCAAGTTTCACAGCGGCGTGAAGCCATCCAACCACATAACTCAGAAGTGCCATTGGCTCACCCGAATCTCCAAGGGTGAGGGGCTGTTGCCGCCTCCGCCTGCAGGCCAGCCGCCTCCTGCCCCACAGCAGTCGGCCGCTCGGCCAGCAGTCGGAGCTATCCAAGACGAGTTCCCTGACGAGCAAGCTGCCTACATCGTGTTTACAAGCCAGACAGAAGATCGGCGCAGCCGGCGCCGACAGCAGGAAGAAGTCAACGCGGTCGCCTCCAATAACCCCGAGTTTATGCACTGGTCAGAGAGGCCCATCAGCTGGAGCCAGGCCGACCACCCAGAGGTGATGCCGTCTCCTGGCTCCTATGCCTTGGTTTTGGACGCCACCCTCGCGACAGAAAGATGTGCTGCCCGTTTCTCCCGTGTGCTGATAGATGGCAGGAGCAGCATCAACATACTATACCAAGATACCATGGAGAAGCTCAACATCAAGCCGAAGCAACTCATGCCAAGCCGGACTGTGTTCCACGGCATCGTACCCGGTCTGTCCTGCTCGCCAATCGGCAAGATCAAGATGGATGTCCTCTTTGGGGGCAAAGATCATTTCCGCCGAGAGGAAATATGGTTTGTGGTAGTAGATCTGGAGAGCCCATACCACGCATTGCTTGGCCGACCAGCGTTTGCAAAGTTCATGGTTGTGCCCCACTACGCCTACCTCAAAATGAAGATGCCGAGTTCCAAGGGCATCATCACCATAGCCGGAGACTATAAGAAGTCTTCTGACTGTGCAGCAGCTAGCAGCCGGTTGGACGAGTCCCTTGTGATCGCCGAAGAAAAGAAGATGCTGAATTGAGTTGTGGCCTTGGCTGGCAAGCAGCCGGCCCTGTCCCCTGACCCCAAAGAATGCAAAGCTCAAGGTTCTTTCCAGCCGGCCAAAGAGACAAAGAAGATACCCCTGGACCCGGAGCACCCGGAGAGGCATGCTGTCGTGTGCACAGGCCTTGACAGCAAAGAGGAAAGCGAGCTCGTCGATTTCCTCCGTGAGAATCGGGACATCTTTGCATGGTCTCCCAAAGACATGTCGGGTGTTCCGACGGATTTCGCCGAGCACAAGCTACATGTCCAACCTAACGTCAAGCCGGTCAGGCAGCCCTTGCGCCGCCTGTCAGAAGAGAAGAGAAGAGTTGTTGGTGAAGAGATAGCCCAGCTCCTAGCAGCCGGATTCATTATGGAAGTGTTCTTTCCTGAATGGCTTGCCAACCCAGTCCTGGTGTTAAAGAAGAACAAGCAGTGGCGCATGTGCATTGACTACACCAGCCTCAACAAAGCTTGCCCTAAAGATCCTTTTCCTCTGCCAAGGATTGATCAAGTGATAGACTCCACAGCCGGATGCGAGCTGTTGAGTTTTTTGGATGCCTATTCAGGCTACCACTAGATAAAGTTGGACCCAGCTGATCGCCTGAAGACCGCCTTCATCACCCCATTCGGAGCTTTCTGTTAGCTGACCATGACATTCGAATTGAGAAATGCCGGTGCCACCTTTCAGCGTTGCATGCAGAAATGCCTCCTCAAGCAACTCGGCAGAAATGCCCACGTTTACGTAGATGATATTGTGGTGAAGACGGAGAAATGCGGCACCTTGCTGGAAGACCTCAAGGAGACCTTTGAGAATTTGCGCCGGTTTCAGATCAAGCTCAACCCGGAGAAGTGTGTGTTCGGGGTACCAGCCGGCCAGCTTCTAGGCTTCCTGGTCTCTGAACGCGACATCGAATGCAACCCAGTGAAGATCAAGGCCATAGAGAGAATGAAGATCCCTACCAAGCTGCGAGATGTCCAAAAATTCACCGGATGCCTGGCATCTTTGAACTGTTTCATCAGCCAGCTTGGAGAGAAGATTCTCCCCCTCTACCGACTCATGAAGAAGTCCACTCACTTTGAGTGGAATGACCAGGCGGACCAAGCCTTCCATGAGCTGAAGAAGATGCTGTCCACACCGCCTGTCTTGGCGGCCCCAACTGAGAAAGAGCCCATGCTCCTCTACATCGCCGCCACTAGCCGGGTGGTCAGCACAGTCATCGTGGTCCAGCGTCCAGAAGAAGGCCGAGCTCAGCTAGTCCAGAGGCCGGTATATTACTTGAGCGAAGTACTGACCACCTCAAAGCAGAACTACCCGCACTATCAAAAAATGTGCTATGGTGTGTACTTCGCCTCCAAGAAACTCAAGCCCTACTTTCAAGAACATCCCATCATGGTCGTATGCACTGCCCCGCTTGCTGATATAATAGGCAGCCGGCATGCATCCGGCCGAGTGGCGAAATGGGCCATTGTGCTGGCTCCTTACACAATCTACTATCAGCCCCGCACCGCCATCAAGTCCCAAGCATTGGCCGACTTCCTCGTCGACTGGGCCGAGACCCAGTACCTGCCACCGGCCCCCGACTCCACTCATTGGCAGATGCATTTTGACGAATCCAAGATGCGCACCGGCTTGGGAGCCGGCATCATCCTCACCTCTCCCAAAGGCGACAAACTCAGATACATATTGCAAATCCACTTTGCCTCCTCCAACAATGTGGCCGAGTACGAGGCGCTCATACACGGGCTCCGACTGGCCAAGGAACTCGGCATCCGCCGAATCCTGTGTTATGGCGACTCGGACTTGGTGGTTCAGCAATCATCCGGTGACTGGGACGCCAAGGACGCAAACATGGCAAGCTACCGTTTCTTTGTTTAGCAGATCAGCGGATACTTTAAGGGGTGCGAGTTCCTTCACGTCCCACGGGCCGACAATGAGCAAGCAGATGCCCTGGCATGAATAGTCTCCACTCGGCAAGCTATACCAACCGGCGTCGCCCTCCAACGCCTCCTCAAGCCATCTGTCAAGCCGTCTCCGAAATCCAGTTCCATCTTCGTGCTGCCTGATCCCGACGCAGTCGGATCTGACTTCGGGGACCAGGCAGGCGGCTCGGGGACTTCGGCAGCCGGCTCGGGGACTGCCATAGTCGAACTTGGCCCAGGGACTACTGCAATTGGCCCGGGGACTGCAGCAACATAGCAGGCGGTGGCCGACTCCAACTCCTCACAACACAGCCCGCCCACCCTGGTTGCAGTAGCCATTTTGGTAATCGAAGAAGTCACAACTCAATCATGGGCCCAACCCATCCTCCATTTCTTGATAAACAGAGAGCTGCCGACTGACGAGATATCGGCAAGATAAGTCCAACGCCGAGCCGAAGCATACACAATAATGAACCGAGAGCTTGTTAGGCGCAGTGTTACTGGAGTCTTCCAGTGTTGCGTCGAGCCAGAGAAGGGCATAGCAATCCTCGAAGACATACACCAAGGCGAATGCGGCCACCATGCCGCCTCCAGGGCACTCGTCACCAAGGCTTTCCGCCATGGATTCTTCTGGCCGACTACTTTGGAGGATGCCAAGGAATTAGTCAAACACTGCAAAGGGTGTCAAATATTCGGCTCCAAGCAACACCTGCCGGCTTCTGCACTCAAGACCATCCCCATCACTTGGCCCTTTGCCGTCTAGGGGCTGGACATGGTCGGCCCATTCAAGACGGCGCACGGCGGCATGACACATCTGCTTGTCGCCGTGGACAAATTTACCAAGTGGATTGAAGCAAAGCCGATTAAGAAACTGAATGGGCCGACTGCCGTGACATTCATTGCAGACATTAGAACCTGGTATGGAGTACCACACAGCATCATCACTGACAATGGCACGAATTTCGCCACGGGAGCACTGGCACGTTTATGCGCGACACAGGGCATCCGACTGGACTTAGTGTCCGTTGCCCACCCGCAGTCAAATGGCCAAGTTGAGCGAGCAAACGACCTCATCCTCTCCGGCATCAAGCCCCGACTGGTCGTGCCACTGGAGCGTTCGGCCGGCTGCTGGCTCGACGAGCTACCGGCCGTCCTCTGGAGTTGGCACACTACCCCAAACAAGTCAATCGGCTTCACCGCCTTCTTCCTTGTATATGGTGCCGAGGCTGTCATCCCAACTGACATCGAGTTCGACTCACCTCGGGTCACCATGTACATAGAGGCGGAGGCTAAGGAAGCACGAGAAGACGGCGTCGACTTGCTGGAAGAAAGCCGGCTATTAGCCCTCAGCCGGTCCGCCATCTACCAGCAGGATCTACGCTGTTATCATAGTCGGAGGGTCAAGCCAAGAACTTTCCAAGAGGGAGATCTTGTGCTCCGGTTGATACAGCGAACAGCGGGCCAGCACAAGCTCTCGGCCCCTTGGTAAGGCCCCTTCGTCATTAGCCGGGCTCTAGGAAACGACTCCTACTACCTAATCGACGTGCAGAAGCCGAAGGCACGCAAGAGAGATGACTCCGGCAACGAGTCGGAGCATCCGTGGAACGCCTATCTTCTTCAAAGATTTTACAGTTGAAATGCGGTATGTATCACGCTACCTTTTGTATTAAGTATGAGACAACGGGCTCCCCGAAGAGTTCTCGGGGACTACCCTATTTTATCTATGTATGCCGGGTATCATACCCATGGTTATGCCACTACATTCGTTTTTTCGTCCGGCACCGGGTTCGACTAGTCGGCCCGGGGACTTGCCGCCTTGAGTTATGTCCATGTTCTACCTGCAGTCAGACAAGTAATGTGCTGGCACCCAAGCCCTCTCTTGCGAAAGTCACAGCTCGAAGAATCGGCTGCCCGACTAGAAAGAGCCAAAGGCGAAAAAGGAGGCCCGCATGAAAAATGGCTAAGGATTAACGAACTTACATAACACAAACCGTCTCCCCCTCGCCAACTGGCTGTCGAAGCAGCCGGCTGGCCGGCTTCCCTTCCTACTGTGCTACAATCTAAGAAAGCTTGAGTACTTGCCTTTCCAGACGGCCGAACTCCTTACCCGTCCACAGACTGCAGAGTAGCTGTCCGGCTGGGAAGGTGGCAACCAAGGGAAGGCGGCAAAGGAAAAAAGTCAAAAGATAAAAAGCAAGTAGGAATGGAAGTCAAGCACATGCATAATAATATTTACACAAAAGGACTTCGAGAGGCCGGCATTCAAAAAAGTTTGAATACACCCCCAGTGGCTGGAATTGCGCAAAGTTAATAAAGATGTTCAAAGAGTGACAAGCAGGAAAGTAAAAAACAGCGAATCAAGCCAAGGGAGCATCCGGGGCGTCAGGTAGATTGGTGGAGACAGCGTTGTCGGCTGGAGGAGTGGCCGGCTGGCGAGTCTCGGCCTGGTCGTCGCCTGTGGCAGGCGGAGCATTCGCGCGCGCCTCGTTGCTGGAGGCACGGTCAGGCTGAGGCTGGCTGGCTACTTCACCATCCGGCACAGCGTCTTCGCCGTCTTCCTCCTCCTCCTCCTCGCCCTCGTCGCTGGAGTCGATCTCCTCTGCCGAGTCTTCACTGTCGGCCGGGGTCAGCCCGAACCGTTCCTCCGGCTGCGCGACGCCGTCTTCGTTTACCTTAGGAGCAAAGGCACTGGTGTCTGTGAAGTCGGCGATCGCCGAGGCACGCTGGATGATAGCCGGCCGCACCGCCTCCAGCTCCTCGTCAGCCTCCTGCTGCCAGGTGCGCAGCTGGTCCAAGTTCAGCCCAGGATACCAAGCCCGGACGAACTCTAGCACCCGTCGGGCGCCGGACCGAGATGCTGAAGCCTTCCAGGCCTCGAGGCGGCTGACTGCCACCTCCAGCCAGTCGGCAGCATGGCTGGGGGTGCGAGGAATTACTTCACCAGGCCAAAGGGCGGCCAGCACCTGTGCTCCGGCACGTAGAAGCCGGCGGAGCATGCGGTAGGCCGGCTGGAGGCGGGCTTGGATCGCCAGAAGCTGCTCCTCAAGCGACCGGTTGGCGTCCGGTGCGATCTCAACCCCAGCCTACCGCCGGGCCTCACGGTGAGCTTCGATGGCTTGGTTGGCGGTGACGGAGTAGCCAGGAAAGTACTCTTCACAAAGAAGAAAGAAACAAAGCAAGTCAGGAGATAAACCGGTTTGCAAAGACAAGCAAAAGAACGGAGAAGAGGGCGGCCTACGATCAACCAAATCCTCGACCTAGCCGTAGCCTTTGCTTAGATCTTGCCTTGCCTCGGCCCAGCTCGCCGCCTCGGTTTCATATTCGGCTTTGACGGCGGCCTCGCTGTCCTGCGCCGCCTTCAAGGCCGCCTTGTGGCTTTCCTCCTGGTCGGCCAGTTTCTTGGCCAGGTGGTCACGCTCCTGGGCCAAGGCGCTGAACTCGCCCTCCTTGGTGCGAAGGGCGGTCTGGGCCACGCCCAGCTGCTGCCTCAAGTCGGCATTGGCTCCTGCCAATATGAAGAAGAAGAAATTACGAAAGAAGTTGGCAAGAAAGATCCGACCCGACTGCTCAGCAGTCGGCCCGAATCTCAGGGACTACACCCAGTGAGTGCGCTGACGCGCCCCCACATGAGATAAAAGGACAAACACTCACGCCAGCTCTCCGACAGATCGACGGCCTTCTGGTTCACCTCCCGCTTAAAGGTAGCGGCGTGGAGGTTGTGATAATCCTGCAAACAGGATGAAGGTGCGAGCAAGAACAAGTCATTAAAACAAAGTCTTCTAAGAAGTTCCAAGCCGCCTGCTCAGCAGCCGACTCGGAACTCGGGGACTACACCCAGGGGGTGCGCTGACGCGCCCCCACGGAAGAAATCAAGAGCAAGAAAACTCACCCGAACGACCACCCGCGTCGCCCGAAACTCTTGGGTGCACTGCTTCAGCGTGGTGGCCTGAGCCTGAAGCCGACTACAGACATCTTGCGCCACCAGGTTCAACGCGGCTGTCCCTCCGCCCGACGTCCATCCTGGCGAGCCGACGGTGGCCGACTCCAGATCGGCCGACAACGAGCTGGATCCGGTGGCCCCCTGTGGATCCGGCTCTGAAGCCGCCCTCCCCGCACGCCGACGAGTCGGCGACAAGACCACAAGATCTGCCCTTGCATTCGGCTCTCCTCCAGCCGGCTGCTTAGGCGGCACCTCGGGCTGGCCGCCTTGGCCGCTCCCGGCCGACGGAGGCGGCACCACTTCTCCCTCCGGGATGACTACGTCGCCCCCTCCCTCCATCGCTGGCGGGTCACGGCCGATTTCTTCCGACGGAGGCACCGGGATGTTGGGGGCTGCGGAGCGGAGGGGGATGACGAGTTGCGGAGGCTGGCTGCGCACGGCTTCCGCCGCCCTCTCTGCGACCCTAGCCTCCGCCTGGGCCCTGGCCGCCGCGTCGGCTTGCGCCTCGGTTGACTCCACCGTCATCTCCCAAGCCGACTCGGTGGCGGCTGCTCTCCGCTCCTCCGCCTCCCGCTCCTCCCGCGCCTCCCGCGTGTTCTGCTCCGTCGTCGCCTAGAGCTCGGCGTGGGGGTCTATGTGCCGGAGCCCGCAGATCCTCCCGCCCCGCCGACTATGGAGGCGGCGGTAGTCCGCTCAAGAGAGAGCCCTGGTTGATGAAATGGATAAAGGACTTAGAAGAGCATTGGCTAAAGAAAGAAAAAAAATGCACGTAAAGACCAGTACTTACGCTGAAACCGCCTCCGGCTACTTCACCACTTTGCGGAAGCGGGCCGCCTTCGCGGCCGCCTCGTCCTGCTTGGTCGCCGCCGCAGATCCCTTGGGCTTCTTCAGCCGGCCGCCGAAGAGAGTCAGCGCTGCCCGACGCTTCTGCGCCGCGCCTCGTGCGGTCGACCCGCCAGACGGGCCGGCGCCTTGGGGGTCGATCACCGGCTGGCAGCGCAGAATGGGCTCGGCCTCGTCATCGTCGGGCCAGTCATCAAAGTCGGCGGTGAAGCCGGAGCCGCCTGTCTTGCCGCCTCCGCCTACGGCATCGTCGTCTAGGGCGGCCGCCCCCAAGTCGGGATTGTCAAGGTCGTCCGCCACGCTGTCGGGGGCGAACTCGCGCTCCGGCCCCACGGCCTCGGCCGAAGGATGAAGAAGGGGGTTCTGATTGAAGACAGGCCGACTGGTCAGAAGCCGGCCAAAAAGAACCCGGCAACAGGAAAAAGAAGAAAGGAAAGAAAGGCTTACCAAGGGCGGGGGGTTGGCACGAGAGTACGGCTCCTTGCCGTACTGCCACTCCTCGGTGAGCTTGCAGTTGGCGATGTAGTTCACCATGTAAGATACCTCGTCGTGAGGCATCTCTCTGGTGCTGAGCCAGCTTGGGTCGAAGCGGCCGCTCATCTGATAGATCAGATGGGGGCGGCCTTGGAGCGGGAGTACCCGGCGCTCGACGAAGGCCGCTATCAAGTCGGGCCCGGTCAGGTGCTCCGACTGGATTAGCACCCGAAGCCGGGCGACGGCACCAGCTCCAGCCGGCGTCAGCGACCTGGCCCGGAAGGACCACGAAGGCTGCCTCCCAGGCGGCGGGCCGGCTACGTAAGCTGGCAAGTTGACGTAGTCACCGTTAGCGGCGACATTCTTCACATAAAAATAAGACTTTTGCCAGAGCTTCACCGACTGGATCAGCGCGATAGGAGGGAACGGGTTGTCGGCGGTGGACCTCCGAATGGCGATGAAGGCGCCGCATGGAGCCGGCATGCCTGCGACGATCGCGCCGAGCTTGGATTGGAAAAATCCCCCCAGAGCTCGATGGTGGGGAGGACGCCGAGGAAACCTTCGCACAAAGTGAAGAAGGCTGATAGTAGCACCACTGTGTTGGGGGTGAGGTGGTGCGGCTGAAGATGATAGAAGTCAAGAAACGCGCGGAAGAAGCCACTCGCGGGAAGGCCGACGCCGCGCAGGCAATGCGAGAAGAAGATCACTGGCTCGGCCTTCTCCGGCGACGGCGAAACTTCCCTTGCCAACGCGAGACGGACCCGCACAAGATCTTCGCACGGCAACAGCCGCGTCTTGCAGATAAAATCGATGTGGTCGTCGCGGACGTTGGAGCCGTCCCAGGAGCTCGACATCGGAGCCATGACGGCGCTGGGGCGACGGAGAGCATGTGGCGCGGTGGCGGCGAGTCTGCGGTGCGCTAGGAAGAAGAAAGAGTGGCGGAACGGAAGCGCTGTAGAGAGCAGCTATGAAGAAGAAGAAGAGGGAGGTGGCGAAGTGAGGGCGAGCGTGCGAACGACTGCCGCTCCCCCTCCCCGCCCCTCCTTATAGCCTCGCGCGGCGAAGCCGAGGAGGCGAGGCACGGGGGGCGTGGGATTAACTGCGCCCACTCCCCCACGACCTGCGATTATCGCGCCATTATGACGAGTGGGAACCGCCGCCGGAAGACGTGCGGTCGGTTCGGGCCGCAGAAGATCCGCGCACGGGCCGAGGCACGAAAGTGGCGGGCCGAGGCCTGCAGTGGCGTCCCGTCACGCGCTTGGGCGGGCAGGCCCTCCCAGCCGAAGGGTGCCACATGGCGCGCGGTTGGCGGGCGGTCAGCGTGCCGCCTGGTTAGTGCGCCAGCTGGTTCCCGCCTTCGGATTTCAAGGAGACTTCGCCGAGAAGGCATGCATAAGAGAAGCCGGCTCCTAGCTGTCGGCTCTTCGGGATAGGAAGCTGGCCGAGCTTCTCGATTCCCCCTTCAGCCGCGAAGCCCAACCAGCTTCAGGGACTACTGTCAAAGTAAATGACCACGGATAGCCTAGCCGGCTCCCTTTGGCCCTTAGAAAAAACACTGGGCTAACCGAGCCTTGAAGCACCCAAGACCGGGGGCCTCCTTCTTCCGGCCGGCTATCACACATGCCGGCTACTGGAAGGCGGCCCGGCCATAAACTCTCTTGGAGGATGCCACAATAGGACCGGCTCCAAGAAGCCGGCCGCGGAAATGCCGACTCGAAGAAGCCGGCCCAAGAAGATCGACTCCGAGAAGCCGGCCCTTCGCAGGCGGCCATGGGCCGTACCCTAAAAGTCCGCACCCCCATAACGACGATGGGATAGGGCGTGGCTACAGTGGACCCTGCCACCCCCGAATCCCGGAACACGCATGGCTAAAGTACGCCATACAGGACGGCCATCACCCGTCCGACGTGGCACTGTTGCCATGCAGATCATGACACCCTCCACGACGGGTTGCCAGTACGGCCCGTAGGCGGCGGGCCCCTTCGGTCAGAGAGACGCCCGAAGGCGGCCTGGCCTCCCCCAGCTGACCTGAGGCCGGGCCGGCTTCCTATAGCCGGCTTGCTCCCTTCCTCGGGGCACGTGCAACATTAAGGAGACAAGACGAGGTAAGGCTACAACGAGAGCCCGCAAGGCGGCGGCACTGTAGCCATGCTTACCTCGACAAAGCCCTCGTCATCAGAGGCGAGGCAACAGTAACCAGCCCCCGACAAGACCCCCAAGCGGTGGGGCCGGCCTGTCGACCAATAGGCCGGCAGCCGGCGGGACCCACCAGTCGGCGGGCCCCAGTAGCCGGCAGAGAAGCCGGCGGACGTAGACATTGACGACTGGGACCCGCGCCCAGCCGGGTTACCATTGTATCCCCGGGGGGTAGGCCTATATAAACCCCCTGGGACACCCATGCAAAGGGTTGATCTCATATAGTTTTAGACACCACCATAGGGAGAGAAGAGAGCTAGCCTTGCCGTTCTTCCTCCTCCCACCGAACAGCTCAAGGAGCCTCTTGTAGCTTCTTATCGATCTAGTGATCATGCGGAGACCCCGCAAAGCAGTAGTAGGGGTATTATCTCCATGGAGAGCTTCCAACCTGGGTAAGATCCGCCGGCGTGCATGTCTTCGTCTTATCCCGTTTCTAGGCACCGGCGATGTCTTACTGGCTCCCACAATGATAAGCCATCCGTTGGCATATGTCGCACCTACCACCCGACACATCCGCTCGAAAATGTAGTGCATGTAAATGTTTTAGAAGTCAAACTTTGGAAACTTTGATCAGGTTTATGCAAATGTTATTTATATCTACAATACCAAAGATACATCATACAAAACTACATCTCATGGTGAATCTAATGGTATATGTTTGCCATTCTAGATGCAATTTTTTTCTCCACGTACATGGTCAAACTTTGTGATGTTTGACTTTTCAATAAATCTATGTGCTATGGACGGAGGTGAGTGCCTCAGTCGAGATAGATCAAGTGCGTGTGAAGGAGAATGAGTAAGTGTGCAAAAAGATTATGTGTGTGAAAGAGAAAGTGACAACAAACGATAAATTAGAGAGTGTGTGTTTTTTCGTTTCTTATGCGAACATATCACGCATGCATCTTCGAGATGGAAAAGCGAGGCGAGGAGATACACGAAGATAGCTAGTGTGTGATTGTTTGCAACGGAGAGAGACACCCCTATAGCACATGTCCAATAGAGGTCTGGCCAACAAGGAAAAAAGGTCGAGAGGGACACATGGATGGCATGGACGCATGGGGAGGGAGAGAGGGTGTGTTTGTGATAGAGAGATCCCCTCGAGATCGTGAGGGGACTATATGGGTGGGAGATCGAGGGAGTGCGTGTGCGATAGAAAGATGCCCCGAGAGAAATCGAGATAGACCATGCACATGTTTGTGATGGAGACTAAGATTAGATAGTCATATACATATACGGGGGACTGCGTGTGCCTATAATTGAGTGAGAGACCATCATACTCCCTCCGTTTCTTTTTACTCCGCATATAAGACTTGGTCAAAGTCAAACTACACAAAGTTTGACCAAATTTATATAAAAACATATGAACATCTACAATATTAGAACTATATAGTATGAAAATATGTTTCATGGTCGATCTGATATTATTGATTTCATATTGTGAATGTTTATATTTTTTAATATAAAGTTAGTCAAACTCTACAAAGATTGACTTTGACCAAACCTTATATGTGGACTAAAAAGAAACGGAGAGAGTACTTGGCTAGCTGGGCATGAGATTGTGTGTGTGTGCGTGTGAGATGGAGAGAGAACGATGGAGAGAGATAGAATTTTAGATGGGCCTATCGAGTGCGAGTGAGATATGCATGTGTATGTGTGACCCAGGTGGATGGAGAGTTTGAGAGAGGGGGGAAGAGCTTCGAGACGACATAGTGGTGCATGAGAGAGTTATGGGCAAAGAGACAAGGAATTTGTGTGCGTACGATGAGTGCACCCAAGATATCTAGCTTGGACTAGCTAGAGTATCATACATAGTGTGCGAGAGAGACCTATAGATGGTGTATATACGAATGCGGACTAGAAAGACCCCACCCCCCCACACACAGAGAGAGAGAGATAGAGAGAGAGAAAGGGAGAGGGACCAACAAAGTTTTTGTGTCGGATGCATGCGACAGAATTGAAGATTGTCGGCGAGAGAGTGAGTGAGAGAGAGAGAGAGAACAGGAGTCCGGGAGAGGGGGAGGTCGCGTTTTATGCATCAAAGACTGATATAAACTTGCATTCAAATATTTAAATTGGAGACCATATTGTCTGCAATCCACACATGAACGGATATATGCGTATATCAAACAAGTTCATTAATTTTACTTTCAACATGTTCATGGAGTACTATAATACTGTACAACATGCTACTCGATTGAGGTGTTCAATTTTGGATTTAGTTCACTATTTTGACCTACTGAACGAGCTAGTTCATTGAATCGAGATATTTCATTTTGGGTTTGATTCGCGTTTTTGAGTGGGTCAACTATTTGTCATATAGTAAATCACTAGCAACGAGCATGTAAAAACACATTACTCCCGAGCATCATCTCTCCATCTAAAAAAGAAGTGGCAAGCTAATATTTCAAATTTTGATTCGAATTGACTTGGTAAGGTAGACGTGGATGCTCGTTCTCCCAAAATTTGAATGAACCGTTAAACATCCTCTCTGCTCGCTGGAATTTGCTCGAGCAAATAAATGGGAGACGCGAATTACCGTCCTATGTGGGACACACATCAATTGCCCGTTGTACATCGAGGGTAGGTTCGTAGCTTCATCCAAGCGCGCCTTCTCCTCGGCTGAAATGACATGTGCCGAATAATTCATAAACCATGGTCGGCAAAACATGCTCTCCTCGCCCGAAATAGCTCGCGCCCACTATTTCAAAACACGCTCTCCTCGCCCGAATTCGCTCGCGCCCACAATAGTTCAAAACACGCCCTCCTCGCCCGAAATCGCTCCCGCCCACTATTTGGGGAGAAGCAAAGTTACTCTACTATCCCCGACCCTCAGTACACAGACCCAAGCCGAGAAGCCTATAGGCAAGGGTAGAACTGTAACTCCCCCTCACATTTAAGACAAATGCATCTGTAAGACATGGTTCCACTCCCCTCCAAATTCCCCCCCGCCAGCCCCCATTCATACCTCGTGGGCGCCAAATCACCTTCTCCCCGGGAAGCTCCCTTCTCCCGAGCCATGAAACCTCAGCCCCACCTCCATGGCGCCCCCATCGCACCAATTTCACAGCCGCCCTCCTCCCTAATGCCGGAGACGCTGTCCAATTGCCATCGTGCACTGGGCCATGTGCCTCTTACTCCGTGCTGCTAGTGTTGCCCCGACGACGGCCGCGTGAACTGTACCGGAGCCAATTCACCCCCACCGTTGTTCACGGCGCCGGAGCGGCTCCAACTTCGGATCCGTCCAGAGTCCTGGCGCTGCTTCTGTGTAGCCATCGACCGTCACGACATCGCTCTTTACCTGCCGCCGGTCACCACCGCAACCGCGCCGGCCTCACCGACTCGGCAGCTGGACATGCGTACTTCACCATGCCGCCAGATAGGTCGCACCCTCATCTGAAATCACTTTATTTAGGTGTCAGTTGTCAGAATTTTTATTCTGTGCCAATTGATTCCCAATGGGAAGCAGCACCCCTCGAGGCGGCGGAGCTCCTATGCTGCCGGTTGGCTGGTGTCTAACGTAAGGGTGCGGGGCCGCAAGTTCGCCGCGGAAGCAGCTCTTAGATGACTATATTTTAGATTTGCATGGGTTGAAGGTACTGCCGCCGCCGGATCTGGATGACGGGGAGTCTTTGTGGATCGGCCCGGGGGTGGCGCAACCACGGCAGTGCGGTGGGGTGGGGAGCGGGGTTTTGGATGGGGCCACGGACGGCGGAGGCAAGCTGCTCTACCGTTGGTCGCTGGCTCTTCGGGGAACATTCCGAACAGTGTCAGCCGGCAGGCACAAGATGACCATCAAGCCATCCGGCGTAGAGCGGATAGTACCAAAATAAAATAAAATCATGTGACCCCAATTTAGTCTTCAGTCAACAGACGTGTGACCACTCTCGTACCTTGCTGTTCATCTCTTAGTGTATTTATTTGGATCAAAGAGATATGTCGTTCTTAACTTTATGTGTTATCTGCATCTTCAGACACACCGTCTTCCGACTCACCGCAACTGCTCCAACAAGGGAAGCATACACCAGAAGGGAGCTACAGTCCCCACTCAACAGTTCCCTGCATCGAATGCGCATGCCCAACATGGACAGCCACAACAACTTCAGGGCCATCGACAAGTCAGCACATGATGCTCACTCCTATGGATGGCAGCCAGATAGGTTATACCCTCATCTTACTTGTGTGCAACATTTATGGCTTTGTTATTCATCTAAGCACGGAAAATAGATCATCACATTTCACTGTATATTCATGCTGATCTCTTATGGGTCTTGTTCAGGAGTTCACGATGTTCCATAGTTCAGCTAAGATACTTGTTCTTTAGGTAACGTTGTTCCATAGTTATCATCCATCAGCCAATGTTGTCCCACAGGCTGGTGATTATAGTATTATATCACTTCTAGTATTACCTATGTTGTTCTTTAATACTTTTGTGTGCCATCTAGTTAATCTCGAGTACAAACGATACATATTCTGTAGCTTTCATCTGTGTTCTCCCTTTAGTTTATGAGATCTGTTGCTGCTAGTTAACCCCAGTCCTACTATTTATGTCGTCTCCTACAGGCACTCATTTACATAAATCTAACTACTAGTTGTCTTCCATGCATGTCAGATATAATTGCACACACTGATATATCCACAAGAACCCCACGGAGTAATGTAAAGGCCAATAAACTTGATGTCAATGATACCCAATATGATGGAATATGTAAAGGCAGTTCTTCAGAAGACTTACAGAAAGATGATGAATCCTCTTCACCCCACAAGGTCCTTGCTCTAACTTGTCCTGTGATATGGGTACAACATGCATATAATGTCCTGGAGTGTATCTACTCTGTTGCAATGCCATGTGCTTAGCATGCTGATCATGCATGTAAATATGTCATGCCTTCCTGTTTTTCAGTACCTATTCCATTCATGATAACATGTTTTCAAATTCAAGTACTGTCATTCTACTCTATCGCAATTCCATCTGCTTAATTTGGACATCATGCTTCTGAATATCTTATGCATTGTTATTCATCAGTATGTACTTCATCTGTCTGCCATACCATGTTTTTTTACATTGAAGTGTTGTTCTAGTGCTCTGTTGCAATGCCATCTTATTTTCCCAATCATACACGTGTATGTTGCCTTGGTTATTTCTGTACGTATTCCGCTAGCATATAGTTTTACATTCAACTAGTTTTTTTGCTGTGTTGTCCTGTCGTATCCCTAGCTCTTACACCATACTCCCTCCATCCGGATTACATGTTGCCAAAATGGATAAAAAAGGATGTATCCAGAACTGAAATACGCCTAGACCCATCCATTTTTTTCTGGATGGAGGGAATACATGTCAATATGTCATGCCTTTCTATTCTTCAGTACCTATTCCATCTCTCTGCAGTCGCATGTTTTATAATTAAAGCACCATTCTTCTATACAAGGCATGTAAGGGGAAGACGACTATGTTAAAATCTAAAGGGTTACAAACAAGGCCTTTGCAAAAGATCCATACACCAGGAGATAATAAACCAACTCCAGTTTTTATAGATACTGCTCCAGCACAGAGAAACCCAACAACTATTGATAATAAGCAGATTCCAGTGGCCAAAGAACTAGTCCGCTCCAGTCGAGCAAAAATATGTCAACTCAATTCTAAGAAGCGTGTGCGTATCCTTGCGTCATGAAATTTTATAGCATGCTGATCATATTTTCTACATGTTTCTTACCCATCTCTCTTTTAGAAAATAAGCTTAACAGATAGAAGAATTTCTGCAAATGTATCGTTTGTGAGGAAAGATTCTTGCAGGAATTCTCTCTGCTCCAATGTAGATGTAAGTACCTGTTGTATATCACTATATTTTTACATCAGCATGTATTTTGTTAATCGGCGTGAATCCAACCTTTATCTGATCTAAATTTAGTTGTAGCAAAATGTATGATTAAAGCCCACAATGTTGATTTTTGTAAGGAAATCTGCCTGGTAGTTTTGCATCCTGAGCTGCATGAGTGTACTATCTCATATCAGTGAGTTTGAATACTTTGGTTGTGCAGTGGGTTTTTCAATGTTTTTTTACTGTGTTGTCCTGTCGTATCCCTAGCTCTTACATCATACTCCCTCCGTCCGGATTAAATGTCGCAGAAATGGATAAAACTGGATGTATCTAGAACTGAAATACGCCTAGACCCATCCATTTATTTCCGGATGGAGGGAATACATGTCAATATGTCATGCCTTTCTACTCTTCAGTACCTATTCCATCTCTGCTGTAGCATGTTTTATAACTGAATCACCATTCTTCTATATAAGGCATGCAAGGGGAAGACGGCTCTGATAGAATCTGAAGGGTTACAAACCAGGTCTTTGCAAAAGATCCAAACACCAGTAGATAATAAACCAACTCCATTTTTCATAGATACTGCTCCAGCACAGAGAAACGCAACTCGCACTGATAATAAGCAGATTCCAGTGGCCAAAGAACTAGTCCGGTCCAGTCCAGCAAAAGAATGTCAACTCCATTCTAAGAAGCGTGTGCGTATCCTCACATCATGAAATTTTATAGCATTCTGGTCATATTTTCTACATGTTTCTTACCAATCTCTCTTTTATAAAATAAGGTTAAACGATAGAAGACTTCCTCCATTGGGATCGTATTCGAGGAAAATATCTTGCGGGAATTCTCTGTGCTCCAATGCTGATGTAAGTACCTGTTATATATCACTATATTTTTACATCAACATGTATTTTGTTAATCGGCGTGAATCTAACCTTTATCTGATCTAAAATTAGTTGTAGCAAAATGTTAAAGGCGCCAATGTTGATTTTTGTAAGGAAAACTGCCTGGTAGTTTTGCATACTGAGCTGCATGAATGTACTATCTCCTATCACGCACATTACTGAATTGTAGTGCTTCTCTCGTTGCCCATTCATTCATTGTGTCAATGTTGCTTTCGTACTACCTTACCTGGCTGATGATAGCTGTGCCATATTGTGTTAATTTAGTGTAGGATACTTTCCCAAACGTTCGTTGTGTCAATGTTGCTTTCCTATTATCTGACTTGGCCAATGATAGCAATGCTAGTGTGTTAACTTTGTGCAGGCTGCTGAAGATAAGAAGACAAACTCTGAAAACAGCAAGGCAACCCCATTGTTTCTTTCCAGTAAATCTAGGACAGGTAATATGGCAATAACTCATGATTAATCTGTTTGGTTCTCGTCCTAATTTATGTTATGATGCAGTAGTCGAGACATTCTCCACTATCAATAATAAAAGCCTGCCAAAATCGCCATCTGAACCTGTTCAGTATCCTCTGTCTCGAATGCAACGGAATAAATGTATGTTTGTGAACCAATTAATGGTTGAAGAAATGATGGAAATGGTGGATGAATCAGAGGTGCAGAGTCGTGGGACACAACAACTGATCAATGTTTTTAGAGACAGTGTAGCAAAGCAGAAAGAACTTGCCCACATGCTTATGGGTGTCATCTGTGCTGAGGTTGCAGATTGTGACGTTGTAGATGGTTAGGTTCTGCTCATTTATTTGCACTGGCATCAATCTTTGATTGCCCAGAGGATGTAATTTCCTGTAATATATGCTGGATGTGCAACGTTATTCCCTGTATGCCGTACCTTTGCGTGATCGGTTTTGGTCCTATGCATAATTGCTCGTCGTAATGGGCTCAAATTATCTAATTTGGCCTAAAGACATGTACGAACTGTAGTGGGCCCATTAAGTTAATGGGCCGTTACTAGGCCGAAAGTTAAAACACTCTGATCTGCTATTCAAATATATTCATGCATGCATATGTTTAAAACACTCTGATCTCCTATTCAAATATATGAATCCACTTTCATCTCAAATTATGATCTTTGTTAGTCTCTTACACCCACACAATCCTCTAACCTTTGTAGCTACCACTAACTTTCTCTCATGCATGCACACACCCTCCTCGCCCTCCCTTAACATTCTATCCATCACACACATTCATTTTCTTCTTCTTTAGGTCGTTCTCCTAGAGTCTCCACAACTCCTTTCCGACACACACCTATCGATAAACCTCTCCAGTGATGTCTGCCTACAACATACACAGGCACTTTGCATCTCCTCCTTTATGTGTCCTTGCCTCATGTCTCTCATATGGTCCCACACACGTGTAAACTCTCGCCCCTCTTTTCATCGATCTCACAACCGCACACTCCTCTTCCCCCTATCTAGCTAGTAGCTGGGCCTCTTGCACCACCTCGTAGCTCCATTCTCTCTGTCTATCTGTCTCGCTGGGCCTTATTTGACTCTAACAAATGGACATACACCGACCAATCTCCCGTTATACACATAGCTACCTTGGTCCTTATAACTCATTTTTTTCCACGCGTCGATCGATCTTCCTCATTAGTTATGTATCTCCCTTCCTCCGACAAACAACAATTGATCTACTGATCTAGTTAGGTTTTCTTACCAAACACATGGTTCCCCTTCATCATCCATGGATGCGTCCCAACAGATCTATCACGCACAGGCACACATAGAAACACATCACCACTCTTATTGATAATATTGCAGTTCCACCCTCAGTTTGTCTAGTAGGCCTCTCCCACCATCTTCGAGAAGCAACTCCATCACCCATCCAGTACTCTACCCCTCTCCCTCCCCCCCTCTCTCTCTCTCTCTGTCCCATCCTATTTCCCTTCCTCAGTTATGTATGTATGTCGACCGATCTCCCTCAAGACATAGTTGGGTCTCTCCTTCTCAACACATATACGAGTCGTTCTAACTCTATAGTTAGGCCTCTGCCTACCCCTCCCCCCCACACACCGATACATCGAGCGCTCTAGTCATGTCTCCCTGCCACACACAAGCTAGGAAGGAATCTCAGGAGGGGCCAAAAGCCAAAACATGAAAAATTAAGAGGGTAGAGATTGATCTTTTGCTTATCTAATCCCTTCACAATAATTTTTCTTCACTGCTTTGCCTAGTGCTGGGGGGGCTACGGCCCCCTCAGCCGTGCACTACGCTCTGCCACTACACACACACAATTTCGATGGCTCTCTTCATCGATCTCGCACCCATCCACTTGATCCTCTCTTCGACTCTATCGATATCTATGACCCCTCCCTCTCTTCTCGTGGATCGCCCGACCCTCTATATATGATATGGATAGGCCTCCATTTCACACACATTGCATGCAAAAATTTGTTTGAGATGTCATCGACACATATTCCCACAAATACATTCACGAAATCAACACCCCCCCCGCCCCCAAAAAACAAAAAACACTCACGAACACGGTTTGTATCTCTCACACACACCCACGTAGGTGGGGGACGTGCACGAAGAGCATGCATGGCGCACGTACTCCTGTCTCTTTCCCAACCACACCCACGTGGGTACACGATGGAGATCATTTCTGTATGAAAAGGCAGCCCACGTGGTAATTTGGCACGTGTACTGAGGATCGTCTACCACGGGTGAACAAACAAATTGCGACTTGACGCATTATGTTAAAAAAGGAGGCAAACCATGTGGGGCCTACCTTAGAGACAAGGCTCTACACACTGGAGTACTTTTGATGTGTCCCGTCAACTCGCAGAACGAGGAGAAGCTTGCTTAGTACGTCGTCTCCCCCATCCACGGGCGCGGTGGCTCACAGGATGAGGTGAAGCTTGCTTACTACTAGTAGTACTACTATTGTACGCCTTACGCCCGCTCCCTCGCCCACGTGCACGGTGGCTCGCAGGACAAGGAGAAAATTTTACTACTTCCTCCGTTTACTCCTCGTCCCTACTACCTTGGTTAGAGAGATTATCATATTGTTTGGAATATATATGTCCTTTAGTAGATTACAATACGAACTACTAGTACATACTCCAAACACTGATGTATATAGACGTATTTTAGAGTGTAGATTCACTCATTTTGCTCCGTATGTAGTCCATATTGAGGCCCTGTTTGGTTCATAAGTCCTAGGACCTTTTCTAGTCCCAACTAAAAAGTCCCTACTCCTTATAAAGTCTCTCCCTGATTGTTTTCGGGGACTAAAAAGTCCCTAGTCCCTCCCTAGAGGTTATTGAATAACCATGTTACCCCTAGTATATAGAAAAATAACAACCAAACAACACCATGGGGCGGCGGGGCAATGGGTGCAGGGAGGGGCATTGTTGGAAAAGTCCCAAAAAAGACTCTTCTTGAGAGTCTTCTTCATTAAGTCCCAAAAAGCAAGTTTTAGTCCCTAGTAGTCCCTCCTGTTTGGTTAAAAAGTCTCTAAGAGGGACTTTTCTAGTCCCTACACCAAAAAGTCCCTGGAAACAAACACCCCCTCATTCAGTATCATATAGCCAGATATATACTGCAGTACCATTATTGCTCGACTTCTCGAAGAGGCGAAGAGCCAATCGCAAGGTTAATGTTTTGGAGATGCCAAGCGCAAGGTTATAGGAGAACGATTAGTAGGTGCCGCGTCATTTATAAATAAAGTTTATTTTTTCTTTAGTGGCACGTACGCAATATGATAGGTTCATATGGAGAGAAAAGGAAACCGCTCCACTATATACATAGTCAGGACGGGCTAGCCTACACGGTTGCTTGCTGGGGTTGCTCTTTTCACACTCTCTCGCACAAAACAACTGTGGCCACATCTCTAACATCCTGGCAGATCACGTCCACCAAGGGAAGGGTGGATGCTTAGTGTAGATGCGGTCGCCGTCGCCGACGGCGAAAACCCACTGTTGGCACGTCCCGATCAGGTGTCCCCGCCATTCTCTCTCACAAAGCCAATGAGGTTGCCTTCGTCCCTTGCTCACTACCACGACGTGGGCAGTTGCTGCCTCCCGCCGCCCTCCTCAAGGTTGAGCTACGTCCCGGCATCCCTCAGGTACAACTCCCTTTATAGCCGGCTTGCACCGCTGCTCCAGCTGCCCACATCACTCCATGTGGATATTTCTCTACTTCTTTGCCGCGCACATACCTCTACTGGCTTCTACGTATTGTATTTGTGATGAGTTTATGTCTCATCAACTAGTCCCAGTAATCTTATTCTAATCACACTTCTTCAATTTCTTTTCCACAGGGATGCTCATCTCGATTTTGGTGAAACTGCACAAAATGATCCGATGGTTAAAAGGTTGCAAACTTCATTTTTAGGAAGCTCGAACGTTGCCAGCAAATTGAAGCCTGGTTAGGGTTTACGGTTCAAGGACTAGGGACTGCATGGATCGTTTTTTTATTTGGCTGCCTCTGTTCCAAAATAAGTGTCAACTTTAGTAGTAGTACAACTTTGTACTAAAGTTTGCATAAAGTTGAGACACTTATTTTGGATGGAGGGAGTACATATTTGCTTTGATCTGTCAATTATTGATATGCAATAGCATGCATGTTAGTCTCCTCTGTATTTGATGAAATGTTTCAACGGGCAACCTTGGATGCAAGATACATGTAACAGAAGCTGGAAGCTTCATAACATTGTACAAATTTATCTCGCTGATAAATTACAGTACGTACTATACTAGTACTATGTAAAGAGTTAGGTGTCGCACGGTGTCCGGTAAATATGGTGATAGTGTGAGGTGGGCCATGTAATCACTGAGCCTGCGTGTTTTCGCTGCTCTTGCACTCCTCCGCTGTAAGAATGGAGAAAATTGTAATCTAGTAGTACCTCCTTTCGCCGAAAGCATGGGACATCCAGAAGTCCTACCACATCAGTAATAATGACCAATGAGCCATCAAATCACATAGACCCAGCAGTAAGTTGGACGGACGAAGCAACCATCACTCTTGAATATGCTTCTCCCTTCAATGTAGGCGCCAGTGAGAGGTCGCGCCCGCTCTGCCTGGGCATGAATGCGGCACCGATTCTTTGGAGCGGCGCTGACCGTTTCAGGCGAGAAGCGCACGCGGGCGATGGAGGGGCTTTGGGTGGAACAGGCTGGTCAGGAGCGGGCGTGGCAGCTGTCCGCTTGTCCATACCGGACGCTCGGAAACGAGAGGATGCACCAACTCTCGTGGCTAAAATCGTACACTACACACCATCTCTCTGTAGGAGTAGGTTGATCTGTCGCTCTCTCTAACACACACATGATGTTAAACACACACACAGGTTTATAGAATAGGAAAATTGTGCGAGTGCGAAGCCACAGGAAGTGAGATACAAATGGAGTACGTACAAGAAGAGAAGAGGTGATGAATATTCCATCAAACCTGTACTAAGGAGTAGTACTCCCTCCGTCTAGGTGTTAAGTCATCTTACGAAAATCAGATATTCCCAAAATGTTTAGTGTCATCCATTAACTTCGCATCTCAATCCCCTCCTCGCCTCGTTGCTAGCTAGCGTTGTTACATAGGGAGCATTTGGATCCTTAGCAAGAACAGCTTATAGCATAGCTTGGCAAGGTTAGGCGTTTGGAACTGGTAAAATATGTTAGCTTTTGTGGGCCAGCTAGCTTGGGTGGGCTAGAAAAACCTTGCTAGCTGAGGAGAGCCAGATCGGCTCACTTCCGACGGCAAACTTCGCGTAGTAGGAACATAGTAGACTAGTACTAACATATGCATGTTACTACTCCCCCCGTCTAGGTGAGTAGGTCATCTTAGGTTGTGCACTGTGACTAAGGAGGAGGGGAAAACGAGAGACATTAATGTTTATTTGCTAATTAATAGCATTGCATGCAATGAACTAACCACTGCATGTCGTGTTTGGTAGTAGTCTCAAGTCATTAAAAGCATGCACACCCCTCTTCTATTATTGGTTGATATGTGAAGAAACAAGAAACGAGGTAGAAGTTAATGCACCTCGCCTAAGTGTTTTGGGATTATTTGGTTTTCGTAAGATGACTTACACACCTAGACGGAGGGAGAACTACTCACCACAATGACCAGCATAAGCAATGTAACCAAATGCTCCTTACTCTGCCTTGTTATCTCCCCGGAAACCCAATGCATGGAGCGCAACCACGTGTTGATTAGTCAAGAAATCAAAGTCCGCTTGCATGCGAGTTAATACGTGGCCCTGAATGGTAGCTAAAACGACATCTCTTAGTTGTTTGGATTAATTGTTGCATTTAGAGATAGAAATCAGGGCTTTGATTGGAGGAATGACCGGTCAAGTTTCTCCTTCTCCTCCAATCTGCTTGCACCTTGGTCCCACTACACCTTCTAACGTGACTTATCACACCTAGACGGAGCGAGTAGTACGAGATACGGTGGCACACTGACTTAGGTCGAATACAAGTGCCCAAAAATATGTGCATGTTATAATAAGGATTCACTTAAAATAGTACGTGAGCGAACAGTTGGATCAATTGGACAGTGTTCCCGAGCAGTAGCGAGATGTGTGAGGTAAGATACACCGCTGGCGCTTTTAGTTTTTCTTATTAATTTGTTTGTTTCACACTCTGACTGGTGGGACCCAATGTACTACGTGGAGAGAGGTAAGGTGAATAAGGCTGCATTATTTTTGCACCAATGTGGATAATCTTACCACCTAAGCCACATGACATGATTATGATTTAAATCCCAATGACTCCCACACACAAAAAAAATAAAAACATGGCATGCTTGTCACACGAATGCAGAAATGTTAAAAGGTTATTTTCCTCTCATTGAACATAACTGGAGGGTTGTGTAGCTGGTTAGCCTGTTCGCTCATCAAACTTGAGGTTTCGGGTTCGATAACTACACTTGAGCATAATTCGTGCCAGGAGGATTCTTTGAGTGGTCAAAATGGATGGATACGGAGCTATACAATCTCGTAGTGACCGTATAATCACCTCATCACGTATAAGCTGTAGCATCGGCGCTTGTTTTCTAGGGTTTGCACTCTTCACACCCTCTCTCCAGTATATATATACACGCTGGAGCCTCAGCGCTCGTAGTTGCTCTCTTCACACTGTCTCACCCTCTCCAGATCTAAACAAGACTTCATTGGCCTCTCTCTCAATGCTTGTCGTTGCTCTCTTCACACTCTCTCACCCTCCCCGGATCTAAACAAGACTTCGTTGGCCTCTCTCTCTCAGCGCTTGTAGTTGCTCTCTTCACACTCTCTCACCCTCTCCAGAACTAAACAATACTTCAATGGCATCTCTCTCTCCCCTCATTGCTGGTCAAAGAGCCGGCAGGATCCGTCCGCCAGGAAGGGAAGGAGGGTTAACGCTGTCCGTCGGCGAGGGAGGGAATCCACTACTAGCGCAGCTGTTCACTTTCACCCAGCAGCGGCGCAGGAGGGCCTCCGACCTCTTCTTCTTTGTCGCCGTACATAGTGTGGGCCGAACGGCCTCCGGTCGCCCACCAAACCACACCCCGAGAACCTTAAGGTATAATTTACTTATTCCACTTGCATTGCTCTAGCTGCATGTGGGCCTTTTCTGCTTCTGCATTCGAATCTAGGTGTTGGATCAAACAGGAAAGTAGTGGGGAAAGTTGCATACCATGAATCTAGGACGTGGTTCAAAGAGGAAAGGAATGGGGGGAAAGTAGTGGGAAAAGTTGTATAGCATGAATCTAGGATGTGGTCCAAAGAGGAAAGGAAGGGGGAAAGTAGTGGGGAAAGTTGTATCGCATGAATCTAAGACGTGGTTCAAAGAGGAAAGGAATGGGGGAAAGTAGTGGGAAAGTTGTATAGCATAAATCTAGGACGTGGTTCAAAGAGGAAAGGAAGGGGGAAAGTACTAGTACAGACTGGCTATCCAGCACCTACGGTGATCGAAAAGGGAAAACAATGACAAACGCACTACGCACATCTGTAACAAACTGATCTTTTGTTTTGGGGGACAAGGCTGTAGAGTTTGAGCAGGACTAGATTTGCTGTGCTCACATAGTGAAAGGTGTCTAGAGATAACAAAACAGGGACCAACACAAATATGCTCCTTGGTTGTTTGTTCTTTGTTGCAACATACTGTGCATCACCCCAGTACATCGGTAGATGCATATGGTGCTGGTGCATCCACTGTCCCGTGCAACTCTTTAGCTATTGTTAATATAAGGCCCTGTTTGGTTAAAAACTCCCTAGTCCCTACCTGCTTGGTTCCAGGGACTAAACATGGACTAGAGGTTATTAAATGACATTCTAAAAGACCATGTCACCCCTATTAATGAACTAATAGAGACAAGGTGCGATGCGTGGCAGGGGCAACTGTTGGAAAAAGTCCCAAAAAGACTCTCCCTCGGGGTCTTCTTTCTTTAGTCCCAAATGCCCACTTTTAGTCCCTAAAAGTCCCTCCTGTTTGGTTTAGATGGGACTGACACGGAGTTTTTTTAGTCCCTACACGAAAATGTCCCTGTAAACAAACACCCTCTAATAATGCCGCTGGAAAATTGATGCAATGCCACACTTAAAAGCAAATTACATGTTTAACAAATTTTATTGTTAATATAATCTCTATGTTAATATTAATCAATGCCACCGTTTGAGAAATGCTACTGTCTTGCTTTCTTTCCCATTTATATAAGGTACATGCTTCTTTTTGTTGGCTTCTATGTCATCGACCGTTATTGACCACTAATTATTTCCTTTGCACATCTGTGTAAACATGGTTATCTACTTCACCTCATTGCTATTGTGATGTCAGGACCCCGACTCGATGTCACATCGATCTAGCCGGTAACACCTCATATCACTTTGCGGCCTCACGCACGGTATCCCCACGGGTGTCGCCTTACCTTTGCCCGGGACCGTTTGCGCCTTTTGGCTCACGTATATGAAAGTGTCGCTAGCATCCATATGATAAGGAGCCCGGGCTGACATGACTAGTCGTAAACCCAAAGTGGCACAGACTTACAGGGACAGGCATCCATGACCCAGCTTCGAACGTGTCGGTCATCAGCAAGTGGGTCCGGGCTGTAGCACTGGGCTAGCAGGACTCCGGTAAACCGGGCT